>NC_142810.1:22146657-22316657 GCF_049724085.1 Artemia sp. Qi Xiang Cuo | reverse complement strand
GAGTTTTTTTGTGTTCATGTGTAAGTTTTTTTGTGTGTGTGTGTGTGTGTTTGTGTTTTTTTTTGTTTTTGTTTAATTTTTGGAGTGTGTGTGTGAGTTTTCGTGTGTTTTTGTGTTTGAGTATTGTGTGTGTGTGTGTGTGTGTGTGTGTAAGTTTTTGTGTGCATGTAAGTTTTCGTGTGCATGTGTAAGTTTTCGTGTGCTTCCCAAATCATGAGTTTCAGACAACACACTCCTATGAGTGGCTAAGAAATCTAGCTCAGAAAAGTCAAAAATAGCAAATTAACCATCCCGAATCATAGGTTTCAGTCATCACACACCTACGAATGGCTATGAAATCCTGCTCAGAAAAGTCAAAAAATATCAACCCAGTCACCTCCAACTATATGTTTCAGACAACAAACACCTATGAAAGGCTAAGAAATCCAGCTCAAAAAAGTCAAAAGTAGCAATCCATCCACCCCAAATCATAGGTTTCAGACACTACACACCTATGAAAGACTAAGAAATCCAACTCAGAAAAGCCTGAAATAGCAACCCACACATCCCAAATCATAGGTTTCAGACACCTCAAACCTAAGAAAGACTAAGAAATCAGGATATGAAAAGTCGGAAATAGCAAATTACACATCCCAAACTATTGGTTTCAGACAACATTAACCTACAAAATACTAGAAAACCTTAGCTCAGAAAAGCCTGAAATAGCATACTACACATCCCAAATCATAATGTTGTGACAACACACACCGATGAGAGACTAAGAAACCAAGCTCTGAAAAGCCAAAAATAGAAAACTACACATCCCAAATCATATGTTACATACACTACACACCTATGAAAGACTAAGAAATCCAACTCAGAAAAGACCGAAATAGTAATTTACATATCCCAAATCATAAGTTTCAGACAGAATTCACCTACTAAATACTAAGAAACCTTAGCTCAGAAAAGTCTGAAATAGCCAACTACTCATCCCAAACTCGAAGTTTCAGACAACAAACACCTATGAGTGACTAAGAATCCTAGCTCTGAAAAGTCCAAAAAGCAAACTACACCTCCCAAATCATAATTTTCTGAAAGGACACACATATGATAGGCTAAGAAATCTAGCTTAGAAAAGTCAAAAATAGCAAATTAACCATCCCAAATCATAGGTTTCAGTCAACACACACCTACGAATGGCTAAGAAATCAAGCTCAGAAAAGTCAAAAAAATAGCAACCCACACACCCCAAATCATAGGTTTCAGACACCACACACCTACGAAAGACTAAGAAATCCGGTTATGAAAAGTCGGAAATAGCAAATTACATATCCCAAATCATAGGTTTCAGACAACACTCACCTATGAACGGCTAAGAAACCTAGCTCAGAAAAGTCAAAAATAGCAAACTAGTCATCCCAAACTATAGGTTTCAGACAACAAACACCTATAAAAGGCTAAGAAATCCAGCTCAGAAAAGTCAAAAGTAGCAATCCACCCATCCCAAATCATAGGTTTCATAGAACACACGCCTATGAAAGACTAAGAAATCCAGCTCAGAAAAGTCAAAAATAGCAAACTACATATCCCAAATCATCGGTTTCAGTCAACACACACCAACGAAAGACTAAGAAACCTAGCTCAGAAAAGTCAAAAATAGCAAACTATTCATCCCAAAATATTGGTTTCAGACAACATTCACCTACGAAATACTAGAAAACCTTAGCTCAGAAAAGTCTGAAATAGCAAACTATACATCCCAAATCATAATTTTCTGACAACGCATACCTATGAAAGACTAAGAAATCCAGCTCAGAAAAGTCGAAAATAGCAAACTACACATTCCAAATCATAGGTTTCAGACGCCACTCACCTATGAAAGACTAAGAAATCCAACTCAGAAAAGTCAAAAATAACAAACTACATATCCCAAATCATAAGTTTCACTCAACACACACCAACGAAAGGCTAAGAAACCTAGCTCATAAAAGGCTGAAATAGCAAACTAATCATCCCAAACTATTGGTTTCAGACAACATTCACATAGTAAATAATAGGAAACCATAGCTAAGAAAAGCCTGAAGTAGAAAACTACACATCCCAAATCATAGGTTTCAGACAACACACATCAACGAAAGACTGGTGCTCGGGGAGAGCCTTTGTGGGTCTGTGGGTCCCTTGTGGGTGGGTGGTCCTTTGGGTGCTGGGGGGGACCTTTGGGGACGGGGGGTTGGGCTTTGGGGGCCGGGGTTGGCATTTGGGGGTCTGGGTGGGCCTTTGGGGCGCCGGGAGGGTCTTTGAGTGCCTGGGGGACATTTGGGGACCGGTGGAGGGCCTTTGGGACCCTGTTGGTCCTTTGGGAGCTCGATGGGCCTTTGGGGGGCCCGGGGATGGCATTTGAGGGTCTGGGTGGGCCTTTGGGGCGCCGGTGGCCCTTTGGGAGCTTGGGGGGCCTTTGAGTGTCCGGGGGGACAGTTGGGAGCCTGGGGGACATTTGGGGCCTGGGGATGGCATTTGGGGGTCTGGGTGGGCCTTTGGGGGACCGGTGGAGGGCCTTTGGGAGTTTGGGGGCTTTGAGGACTGGGGGCTTCCTTCGGGGTTGGGGTAGGAGGATTGGAACCCTTTGGGGTTGGGTTAGAGGACCTCACAACACTGTTCAAATGAAACTTGTGTATTATAACGACCACACTCAAAACCTCCTCCAAAATCTCTTCAAAAATCTTCTTTTAAAATGTCTCTATCTGTTTCGCCGAAATAGTTCCATAACCTGTCTAAAACGGTTTCGCCCAAATAATCACTAAACGTAAATTCAGCGTGTTCCTTTGTTATTGGCATCTCTGTGCTAACGCATTTCAAATTAATAGGAAACCTTCTCGCGCGCTAAAACAATTCATCGCTAAGATGTTTCTTGCCTAATTGTTTCCATGGCCTTTTGTTATTAATATCCTTTGGAGTTCGACCAAAAGAGTTGTTCCCGAGGCAAAGACATTAATGATATGGATCTATTCCTGGAGAAATGTTTCTAGGCGGAAATTTTTAAAGTCTGACAGATGATGTCATTGATTGATTGATCTGTCAAGAAGGGGAAATTAATTTGTTGTTTCTATGTGGAATTATTGATTCACGATAGGTGAATTGAGGTCGACTGCACAGGTGTTCCAAGGTCGATGTTGTTGTAAGTGCACGCTCTCAGCGAATGTCAAGGTCGATGTTGTTGTTGTTGACATACTTTGATTACGCAATCAATTTCTTGGAAATTCACTTCCCCCTCGAGTCCCAGATCAATAACATTGTTCCCGTTAGAATTCAATGCGCATGTGCAACCTTCGTTCCGGAGTTATTCCACATAGAAACATCAAATAAATCGACCTTGGAAAAAGAGGTCATTGACCCCATTAGCCACGTATTCTCCCTAGGGACTCTATGCCCATATATGGTGTTCGCGTGGGAGTTTAAAAAAAAAGTGTCCGGATCGGGATTCGAAGGGGTGGTGTTCTCGTGGGAGCTCATGAGGCCTCTCTACTGATACCCTCCATTCACTTTCGACTGTTAAAAAGGGTACTAGCCCTTTGAATTTCAGATCGAATGAGCCTGTTTTTAAGTTTCTAAGACAACGCCTTCTATAAAAACCTTATATGCCACCAGGGCATAACATAAAACTCTTGCCCTGAGGGGTTTAGGGGAATGTCCTTCTCAATATCATATTTTCTATTTGGAAATCAACTACGTTGAACAAAATGGCTACCTCAGAATTTTGATTGGAAGCGTTTGGGGGAGTGATGGGCGTGGCGTGGGGGGCTAGCTGCCTTCCAATCACTTTTAACTATTAAAAAGGGTACTTGCCCTTTGCATTTCAACTCAAATGAGTCGGCTTTGAAGTTTCTACGACAAAACCTTCTATTAAAACCATCGAAGCCCCCAGCGTATGACTTGCGCCCCTTGCCCGGGGGGTTGTGGGGGAGTGTCCTCCTCAAAAATATATTTTCTATCTGGAAATCAACTATGCTAAACAAAATGGCTATTTCAAAATTTTGATTGGATGTGTTTGGGGGAAGTAGGGGTGGGGGGGGGGGATAGTTGCCCTCCAACCACTTTCGACTATTAAAAAGGGCACTAGCCACTCCCATTTCCAATCAAATGAACCCTTTTCGAAGTTTCTACGATAACTCCTTCGATACGAAGTGCCCGGGTATGGTCACAAAAACAAAAACACATTGTGCCCACATTATTCTTTACTTGGGGGATGTATTTGGGGGAATGATGGGCGTGGGAGGCGCTAGATACCCTCCATTCACTTTCGACTGTTAAAAAGAGTACTAGCCCTTTGAATTTCCAATCGAATGATCCTGTTTTGAAGTTTCTACGACAACGCTTTCTATAATAACCTTATATGCCCCCAGGGCATAACTTAAAACCCTTGCCCTGAGGGTTGTGGGGGAGTTTCCTCCTCAAAAATATATTTTCTATCTGGAAATCAACTACGCTGAACAAAATGGCTATTTAAAAATTTTGATTGGATGTGTTTGGGGGAATGATTGGCGTGGGCTGGGGGCTAGTTGCCCTCCAATCACTTTCGACTATTAAAAAGGGCACTAGCCCTTTGAATTTCCAATCGAATGAGCCTGTTTTGAAGTTTCTCCGACCACGCCTTCTATAAAAACCTTCTATGCCCCCAGGGCATAACTTAAAACCCTTGCCCTGGGGGTTGTGGGGGAGTGTCCTCCTCAAAAACATATTTTCTATCTGGAAATCAACTACGCCAAACAAAATGGCTATCTGAAAATTTTGATTGGATGTGTTTGGGGGAAGTATGGGCGCGGGGGGGGGGGCTAGTTGCCCTCCAATCACTTTCGACTATTAAAAAGGGCACTAGCCACTTCCATTTCCAATCGAATGAGCCCTTTTTGAAGTTCCTACGACTACTCCTTCGATATGAAGTGCCCGGGTATGGAGACAAAAACCAAAAACACATTGTGCCCACATTATTCTTTACTTGGGGGATGTATTTGGGGGAATGATGGGCGTGGGAGGCGCTAGATGCCCTCCAATCACTTTCGACTATTAAAAAGGGTACTAGGCCTTTGAATTTCCAATCGAATTAGCCTGTTTTGAAGTTTCTAGGACCACGCCTTCTATAAAAACTTTATAGGCCCCCTGGGCATAACTTAAAACCCTTGCCCTGAGGGTTGGGGGGGAGTGTCCTCCTCAAAAACATATTTTCTATCTGGAAATCAACTACGCTGAACAAAAGGGCTATCTCAAAATTTTCATTGGATGTATTTGGGGGAATGAAGGGCGTTGGGGGGGGGGGGGGGCTAGTGGCCCTCCAATCAGTTTCGTCTATTAAAAAGGGTACTGGCCCTTTGAATTTCCGATCAAACGAGCCTGTTTTGAAGTTTCTACGACAACACCTTCTATAAAAACCTTATATGCCCCCAGGGCATAACTTAAAACTCTTGCCCTGAGGGTGGTGGGGGAGTGTCCTCCTCAAAAACATATTTTCTATCTGGAAATCAACTACGCTGAACAAAATGGCTATCTCAAAATTTTGATTGGATGTGTTTGGGGGAAGTATGCGCCTTTGTGGGGGGCTAGTTGCCCTCCAATCACTTTCGACAATTAAAAAGGACACTAGCCACTCCCATTTCCAATCGAATGAGCCCTTTTCAAAGTTTCCACGACAACTCCTTCGATACGAAGTGCCCGGGTATGGAGGAAAAAAACAAAAACAGATTGTTCCCACATTATTCTTTACTTAGGGGATGTATTTGGGGGAATGATGGGCGTGGGGGCGCTAGATGCCCTCCAAGGGCATAACTTAAAACCCTTGCCCTGAGGGTTGTGGGGGAGTGTCCTCCTCAAAAACATATTTCCTATCTGGAAATCAACTGCGCTGAACAAAATGGCTGTGTCAAAATTTTGATTGGATGTCTTTGGGGGAATGATTGTCTTGGGGGGGGGGGCGAGTTGTCCTCCAATCACATTCGACTATTAAAAGGGCACTATCCCTTTGAATTTCAAATCGAATGAGCCTGTTTTAAAGTTTCTACAACAACGCCTTCTATAAAAACCTTATAGGCCTCCAGGGCATAACTTAAAACCCTTGCCCTTAGATTTGTGGGGGAGTTTCCTCCTCAAAAACTTATTTTCTATCTGGAAATCAACTACACTGAACAAAATGGTTATCTCAAAATTTTCACTGGATGTATTTGGGGGAATGATGGGCGTGGAAACGGGGCTAGTTGCCCTCCAATCCCTTTTGACTATTAAAAAGGGCATTAGCCCTTTGAATTTCCAATTGAATGAGCCTGTTTTGAAGTTTCTACGACAACGCATTCTATAAAAACCTTATATGCCCCCGGAGCATAACTTAAAGCCCTTGCCCTGAGGTTTCTGGGGGAGTGTCCTCCTCAAAAACATATTTTGTATCTGAAAATCAACTACGCTGAACAAAATGGCTATCTCTAAATTTTGATTGGATGTGTTTGGGGGAAGAATGTGCGTTTGCGGGTGGGGGGGGGGGGGGTTAGTTGCCCTCCAATCACTTTCGACTATTAAAAAGGACACTATCCACTCCCATTTCCAATCGAATGAGCCCTTTTCGAAGTTTCTACGACAACTCCTTCGATACGAAGTGCCCGGGTATGGAGAAATAAACCAAAAACACATTGTGCCCACATTATTCTTTACTTGGGGGATGTATTTAGGGGAATGATTGGCGTGGGGGGTGCTAGATACCCTCCAAGGGCATAACTTAAGACCCTTACCCTGAGGGTTGTGGGGGAGTGTCCTCCTAATAAAAATATTTTCTATCTGGAAATCAACTACGCTGAACAAAATGGCTGTCTCAAAATTTTGATAGGATGTGTTTGGGGGAATGATGGGCTTGGGGGGGATAGTTGCCCTCCAATCACTTTCGACTATTAAAAAGGGCACTAGCCCTTTGAATTTCCAATCGAATGAGCCTATTTTGAAGTTTCTACGACAACGCCTTCTATAAAAACCTTATAGGCCCCAGGGCATAACTTACAACCCTTGCCCTGGGGGTTGTGGGGGAGTGTCCTCCTCAAAAACATATTTTCTATCTGGAAATCAACTACGCTGAACAAAATGGCTATCTAAAAATTTTGATTGGATGTGTATGGGTGAAGTATGGGCGCTGGGGGGGGGGGGGGGGGCTTGTTGCCCTCCAATCACTTTCGACTATTAAAAATGGCACTAGCCACTTCTATTTCCAATCAAATGAGCCCTTTTTGAAGTTTCTGACTACTCCTTCGATACAAAGTGCCCGGGTATGGAGAAAAAAACCAAAAACACATTGTGCCCACATTATTCTTTACTTGGGGGATGTATTTGGGGGAATGATGGGCGTGGGGGGCGCTAGATGCCCTCCAAGGGCATAACTTAAAACCCTTGCCCTGAGGGTTGTGGGGGAGTGTCCTCCTCAAAAACATAATTTCTATCTGGAAATCAACTACGCTGAACAAAATGGCCATCTCAAAATTTTGATTGGATGTCTTTGGGGGAATGATTGTCTTGGTGGGGGGCTAGTTGCCCTCCAATCACTTTCGACTATTAAAAACGGCATTAGCCCTTTGAATTTCCAATTGAATGAGCCTGTTTTGAAGTTTCTACGACAAAGCCTTCTATAAAAACCTTATATGCCCCCAGGGCATAACTTAAAGCCCTTGCCCTGGGGATTGTGGGGGAGTGTCCTCCTCAAAAATATATTTTCTATCTGGAAATCAACTACACTGAACAAAATGGCTATCTCAAAATCTTCATTGGATGTATTTGGGGGAATGATGGGTGTGGAAAGGGGGCTAGTTGCCCTCCAATCACTTTCGACTATTAAAAACGGCATTAGCCCTTTGAATTTCCAATTGAATGAGCCTGTTTTGAAGTTTCTACGACAAAGCCTTCAATAAAAACATTATATGCCCCCAGGGCATAACTTAAAGCCCTTGCCCTGGGGATTGTGGGGGAGTGTCCTCCTCAAAAATATTTTTTCTATCTGGAAATCAACTACGCTGAACAAAATGGCTATCTGAAAATTTTGATTGGATGTGTTTGTGGGAAGTAAGGGCACTGGGGGGGGGGGGGCTAGTTGCCCTCCAATCACTTTCTACTATTAAAAAGGGCACTAGCCACTTCCATTTCCAATCAAATGAGCCCTTTTCGAAGTTTCTACGACTTATCCTTCGATACGAAGTGCCCGGGTATGGAGACAAAAACCAAAAACACATTGTGCTCACATTATTCTTTCCTTGGGGGATGTATTAGGGGGAATGATGGGTGTGGGAGGCGCTAGATGCCCTCCAATCACTTTTGACTGTTAAAAAGGGTACTAGCCCTTTGAATTCCCAATCGAATGAGCCTGTTTTGAAGTTTCTACGACCATGCCTTCTGTAAAAACCTTATATGCCCCCGGGGCATAACTTAAAACCCTTGTCCTGAGGGTCTTGGGGGAGTGTCCTCCTCAAAAACATATTTTCTATCTGGAAATCAACTACGCTGAACAAAATGGCTATCTCAAAATTTTGATTGGATGTATTTGGGGGACTGATTGGCGTGGGGGGGCTAGTTGCCCTCCAATCACTTTGGACTATTAAAAAGGGCACTAACCCTTTGAATTTCCAATCGAATGAGCCTGTTTTGAAGTTTCTACGACAACGCGATCTATAAAAACCTTATACTCCCCCTGGGCATAACTTAAAACCCTTGCTTTGAGGGTTGTGGGGGAGTGTCCTCCTCAAAAACATATTTTCTATCTGGAAATCAACTACGCTGAACAAAAGGGCTATCTTAAAATTTTCATTGGATGTAATTGGAGGAATGAAGGGCGTGGGGGGGGGGGGGGGGCTAGTTGCCCTCCAATCACTTTCGACTATTAAAAAGGGTACTAGCTCTTTGAATTTCCGGTCAAATGAGCATTTTTTGAAGTTTATACGACAATGCCTTCTATAAAAACCTTATTTGACCCCAGGACAAAACTTAAAACCCTTGCACAGAGGGTTTTGGGGGACTGTCCTCCTCAAACACATATTTTCTATCTGAAAATCAACTACGCTGAACAAAATGGCTATCTCAAAATTTTGATTGGATATGTTTGGGGGAAGTAAGCGCGTTTGGGGGGGGGGGCTAGTTGCCCTCCAATCACTTTCGACTATTAAAAAGGGCACTAGCCACTCCAATTTCCAATCGAATTAGCCCTTTTCGAAGTTTCTACGACAATTCCTTCGATACGAAGTGCCCGGGTATGGAGAAAAGAACCAAAAACACATTGTGTCCACATTGTTCTTTACTTGGGGGATGTATTTGGGAGAATGATGGGTGTGGGGGGCGCTAGATGCCCTCCAATCACTTTTGACTATTAAAAAGGGTACTAGCCCTTTGAATTTCCAATCGAATGACTTTGTTTTGAAGTTTCTGCGACAACACCTTCTATAAAAACCTCATATGCCCCCAGGGCATAACTTAAAACCCTTTCCCTGAGGGTTGTGGGGGAGGGTCCTCCTCAAAACATATTTTCTATCTGGAAATCAATTATGCTGAATAAAATGGCTATCTCAAAATTTGGATGGGATGTGTTTGGGGGAATGATGGGCATGGGGGGGGCTAGTTGCCCTCCAATCACTTTTGACTATTAAAATGGGCACCTGCCACTCCAATTTCCAATCGAATGAGCTCCTTCGACAACTCCTTCGATACGAAGTGCCCGGGTATAAAGAACCAAAAAACAACACATTGTGCCCACATCGTTCTTTCCTTAGGCAGCGCTAGCGCACTGCCCATGATTATAGGAAGTCGATGCTAATTGGAAAAAACATTCTCAGAGGAAAGGAATAAATCCTGCAAAAGCCGCATCATGGAGATAATTCTCTGCGACATTGATATCAAATTCCAAGTTATTATTTACAGATATTTCAAAGAGGAGGTGACCATCAGTCTGGTCTTTTGGCTACAAACCTCGTAGTTGCTGATACAGCACAAATGTAATTTATGCCCTGGGGGCATATAAGGTGTTTATAGAAAGTGTTGTCGTAGAAACTCAAAAAGGGCTCATTCGATTTGAAATCAAAAGGCCTAGTACTCTTCTTAATAGTCGAAAGTAATTGGAAGGCTTGACATTGTTATAGTATACTTTATTGATAAAAATACAAATGAATGTGCATTATCAGTTTACTATACATATACGGATATTTAGTAATCAAAATGTTAATATTGTTTGATTTATTAAAGTTATAAAAGTAAAAACATTTATATCTTTTTCATTAAAGTGCAAATTATGTTCTGGCCTTGGGAAGGCATAGGGGTTTTGAGCCCAACTTATTATAATTTCTGCTCGTTTTGAGCTTGATTCGGTTATTTATTATAATTTCTGTTCGGTTTTGGTTTTAATTTATTTACCGATGCTGATTTGTGGTAGTTTCACGCTTGGTAGATTATTTGACCTTATTTTTGTTCATTTTTGGTTTAATGGAGTTCTTTACTTTTATTTGAAAAACTTATTTTGTGGAAAAAGTTTTTTTAATTAATTTCTGTTCGTTTTGTATTGACATAGTCTTTTCAGGGAAAAATAAAATAACACTTTAAATCTTTTCGTTTTTCTAAGACTTTATAGTTCCGCCTGCTATTTATATTCTGGAGAAAAAATTTCAGAAATTTTTAACAACATACACCCTTTTAAAAATCTGGACACAAATAGTAGTTTCATACCTCCTCTAGTTGACCTGAAATGGAAAACTTGATACCATTCGCAAAAAAATCTGTTTACTTTCTTTGATAGTTTGGATACACTTACGCTATTTTGATTTGGTTATATTTTAAGAGCAGAAACAACCCCTAATTTGAACATAATACCCTCAGTCGTTCTTGGGATTCTGCTGAGATGCCTTATTGGGAATTAGCATTAACACAGTGTATTTTGATTTAATCTTATGGCAACATTAAGTTTTTAAACATAAAGGCAAATGGGAGTATGGGCGCGGGAGGGGGTTTAGTTTCTCTCCAATGACTTTCGACTATTTAAAAGGGCATCAGCCCTTTCTATTTTCAATCGAATTTCTTACGACTTTTCGAACTCCTTCGATACAAAGTGCCCTGGTCTAAACAACAACAAAAAAAAAAAAAAAAAAAAAATTATACCCACATCGATCCTTATATGCCCCCGGGGCATAAATTACAACCCTTACCCTAAGGGCTGTGAGGGTGATTGTCATCCTCTAAGACCTAATTTCCAGAACTTTCAACTACGTTAAACAAAATGGCTGTCTCAAAATTTTGATTGGATGTGTTTCGGGACATGGTGGGCGTGAGAGGGGCGTTAGTCTTTCTCCAATAACTTTCAACTATTAAAAAGGCACTAGCCCTTTCAATCTACAATCAAATGAGCCCTTTTGAAGTTTTTACATGATCGCTTTCTATAAAAACCTTACATACTTCCAGGGCATAACTTACAACCCTTACCCTGAGGGTTGTGGGGGGGGGGGATGGGTTGTCATCCTTAAAGACCTAACTTCCAAAAGTTTCAACTACGTTGAATAAAATAGCTGTCTAAAAATTTTGATTGGATGTGTTTGGGGAAAAGGTGGGCGTAAGGGGGGGGGGGGGTTAGATGCCCTCAAATTACTTTTTACTATTAAAAAGGGCACTAGCCCTTTGAATTTTCAATCGAATGAGCCCTTTTTCAAGTTTCTATGACACAGATTTCAATAAAAACGTTATATGCCCCCAGGGCATAACTTAAAACCCTTGCCCTGAAGACTGTGGGGGGATTGTCCTGCTCAAAGGTATAATTTCCTGGACTTTAAATTGCTTGGAACAAAATGGCTATCTCGAAATTTTGATCGGATATGCTTGGGGAAATGTTGGGCGTGGAAGGGGTGTTAGTTGCCTTCCAATCACTTTCGACTATTAAAAAGGGCACTAGTCATTTTAATTTCCAGTCGAATGAGCTCTTTTTGAACTTTCTACGACGACACTTTCTATAAAAACCTTATATGCCCCCAGGGCATAACTTAAAACCCTTGCCCTGAGGGCTTTGAGTGAGTGTCCTCCTCAAAACATAAATTCTATCTGAAAATCCACAACACTGAACAAAATGGCTATCTAAAAATTTTGAGTGGATGTGTTTGGGGAGAAGGTGGGTGAGAGAGGGTTGCTAGTTGCCCTCAAATCACTTTCGAGACTATTAAAAAGGGCACTAGCCCTTTGAATTTCCAATCAAATGAGACCTTTTTCAAATATCTACAACAAAGATATAAGTAAAAACTTTTATGCCTCCAGGGCATAACTTATAACCATTGCTCTGAAGCCTGTGGGGGGAGTGTCCTGCTCAAAGGTATAATTTCCTGAACTTTAACTGCATGGAACAAAATGACTATCTCAAAATTTTGATTGGATGTGGTTGGAGAAATGGTGGGCGTGGAAGGGGTGTTAGTTGCCTTCCAATTACTTTCGAGTGTTAAAAACGGAACTAGCCATTTCAATTTCTAATCGAATGAGCCCTTTTTGAAGTTTCTACGACACCGCGTTCTATAAAAACTTTATATGCCCCCAGGGCATAGCTTACAGCCCTTGTCCTGAGGGCTGTTAGGGAGTTGTCATCCTCAAAGAAGTAATTTACAGAACTTAAAACTACGTTGAATAAAATGGCTATCTCAAATTTTGATAGGATGTGTTTGGGGAAAAGGTGGCCGTGAGAGGGGGGTTAGTTGCCCTCTAATCACTTTCGACTGCTAAAAAGGGCACTAGCTCTTTGAATTTCCAAACGAATGAGCCTTTTTTGAAGTTTCTACGACAACGCCTTCTATAAAAACCTGTTATGCCCCCAGGGCATAACTTACAACCCTTGCCCTGAATGCTGTGGGGGAGTGTCGAAAAGGTGGGGAAAAGTTGGGCGAGAAAGGGGGGTTAGTTGCCTTCAAATCCCTTTCGAGTATTAAAAAGGGCAATAGACCTTTGAATTTCCAATCGAATGAGCTCTTTTTCAAGTTTCTACTACAAAGATTTCAATAAAAACTTATATGTCCCCAGGGCATAACTTATAACCCTTGCCCTGAAGACTGGGGGGGGGCGGGTGTCCATCTCAAAGGTATAATTTCCTGAACTTTAACTACGTGGAACAAAAAACTATCTCAAAATTTTGATCGGATGTGTTTGGGGAAACGGTGGGCATGGAAGGGGTGTTAGTTGCCTTCCAATTTCCTTCGACTGTTAAAAGGGGCACTAGCTATTACAATTTCTAATCGAATGAGTCCTTTTTGAAGTTTCAACGATAACGCGTTCTATAAAAACTTTATATGCCCCTAGGGCATAACTTACAACCCTTGTCCTGAGGGATGTTAGGGGGGTTGTCATCCTCAAATACCTAATTTACAGAACTTAAAACTAAGTTGAATAAAATGGCTATCTTAACATTTTCATTGGATGTGTTTGGGGAAAAGGTAGGCGTGAGAGGGGGGTTAGTTGCCCTCCAATCATTTTCGACTATTAAAAAGGGAACTAGCCCTTTGAATTTCCAATCGAATGAGCCTTTTTTCAAGTTTCTACGACCACGCCTTCTATAAAAAACCTTATATGCCCCCAGGATATAACTTACGACCCTTGCCCTGAAGGCTGTGGGGGAGTGTTATCTTCAAAAACATAACTTCTATCTGGAAATCAACTACGCCGAAAAAATTGCAATCTCAAAATTTTGATTGGATGTGTTTGGGGGAATGAGGGGCGAGGGGGGGGATAGTTTCCCTCCAATCACTTTTGACTATTAAAAACGGAACTAGCCCTTTGAATTTACAATCGAATGAGCCTTTTTTGAAGTTAATCGTCATTAAAGTTCTTGTTTTTTTAGAGTTTTGTTTAATATTGGGGCGGCTCACTCCTTTTTTACATTTTACTGCTTACTATTGATTTTCAAACTACTACCCGAAGAACCTGTCTGTGTTTGATTTTTATATGGTCAAGCCTTTATTAGATTAACCTAGTGAATCACACAGTTTGTGGTGACAAAATGTAAGTAAGGAGCGAGCCGCCCCAATATTAAACAAAACTCTAAAAAACAAGAACTTTAATGACGATTAATGCATCAATAGAATGGGACTTTTGTGCTGATTATAAATATACAAAAATAATTAGGTCTAATGTTACCCATAAAAAGCTCTGAGCCTGAGAAGTTTGGCTTAATTTCCAAAAAAGAGTTAAACACCCCCAAAAAGTCCAGTAATATTGATTAAACTCACACCATGAGATTCAGTATTCCATCAGATTCGGTAGAGGACAGAGGTAGATTGGGAGCAAAAAGCTAAGGGGGTATTTGGATTAGGCGGCCCTACAAATGGCCCTCCTTATAGAAATATTTTTTTGGGGGCGTAATCAGAAAGGGCCTTGAATAATGATTGGAAATTGCACTCTGCGTCATTCGTACCAAATTTGCGCCGCCAGGCAAATTAGTACTACCCGCTAAGTAAGTAGACTTACAGTAGGAAGAAGACAGATACTACTCACTCTATCTTTTTTACCAGATCTCGCTGATGCTCGGTTGTACTCAATGTTGCTTAAGTTTTAACACAAAGGGAGAGCGGCATCGTCTTTTCGGCTCTATAAAAATTTCAGCTTTCGTCCTGCATCATGGAAATCTGGACGAAAGAACATTGACAGTACTCGTCCTCTTCGGAAGGTTGTTTAACACCACTGAGGGTTTTTCGATTTTCATCAGAATACAACATATATATTTTGATCAGATACAAAACAAAATAAATGGACTAAAAGAGGAAAAAACTACAACACTTGACTAAAGTGCTGTTAAAGTCTTTCAATCTCTTTTCACGTCTTCTAAAACATCTTCAAACTGCACTGAATAAAGCAGCTCCCGCTCACATGACATCATCATGAATGCTTTCAAGAGATGATCTGATATTGTAGTTCTTAATCTTGTATTAATGAGCTTCAGCTTGCTGAAGGATCTTTCACAGCTGACTTGAGAAAACAAAAGCGTCAGCAGATATTCATAGGCCAGAAAAACTGAAGTATAAGCTGGTGAGCTCAGATTGAGCCTTAATAGCAGCCGATACGTGCAAATTATGCAGTTGTTGTACAAACTGCAGGAACTTGAATCTCACACATCAGCCCCTTAAAATTTAGCTCCAAGTTCAAGTCCTTCATCATATTCTGCACCAGGCCTATCCCGGCTATTTTTAAGATCCGTGCTAATAATTTTGTTATAAACTGAGGCAAAGCTTTTCAGCTCTGACCTCAGCTCGTCATAAGAAACCTTCACCATCTCTGCAACATTTCAAAGGGTCGAATCTGGCATCTAACCTCGACGCACAAGGCTGAATGTGGTGGGCTGCAAGGAATATAGGTTGGAAATAAGGTGTTTTTGTTTGAAAATCTTTATTTGAGGCTGGTTGTTATTTAGTCAGTTACTAACCGGAACAATTCGACTTGACCTAACTATTCCGGATCGATCTTCAGGTCTTTTGCCATTTCTCCTAGCATGCACTTTCCCTTGATAATTTGACAAGCTGGTAGTTCTGAGCTAATTTCAAGGTCCAATGAATTGGTCTTTAGAAAGCCCCGGATCTTTGAAAAAAACTTGGAGGTGTTTTCTTTGACGCTTTCGAAGGAAGTCCTCTCTAGATCCTTTGTTACTTTTTCAACCATGTTCCAGACCGTCAAAAAGTCCAATCTATTTGTCTGGAGATATCTGGAAAAAGGACCACTGACTTCAAATACAGCAAGAAACAAGTGAGTGGTTAGGATTTTTTGTACTCCCTTAGCTTAATCAGCAGTGATTTTGCTTGGGATAACGTTTTTGAACCGAAAGAACTGCTATTTTCCACTGAGGACAAAACGTACACTGCATCTAAATACAGGTAATCGTCACCGGAAAACATCCAAACAAGCGACTTCTCTTTTGTCTACCAACGAAATTCACCGATATTCTGTAACCTGTTCAACTTCGATTGTTTTTCTTTCGTGATCTCTACTTGTTGTCGCCACAGGCACATTCACCTTTGCAACTCAGCAAAGAAATACGAAATTCTCTTCATGATTCTGAAGAGGTTCCTCACCTCTGTTGAAGTGTAAAAATTAACGATGCAAAGGTTTAGAACGTGGCTGTAGCTCCAGATAGAAACCAAATCTGCAACGCGGTTTTTAATGTGAGAACAAATTCCGTTAAATTTGCCCTTCATGTTAGAAGCACCGTCAAACGATTCCCAAGCTATCTTTTCATACTGAAGTCCATGCTCTTCGACCTTGGCTTGTAGAAGATCGTTCATACCCATGCCGCTGCAATCTTGGACAGGTACGACAGCAAACAGCTTTTTGCGCAATCCTTCGTCTATCTCATATATTAACACGATAGAAGCCCGGTTCAAAAACCCCAGCGTCCTTAGTTGTGTCTATTTGGATGCTGTACCTTTTTTCACCGATTTCGTTCACTATAGCTCACCGCATGTGTTTGAAAATGCTCCTTATCACTTTCTGGACCGTTGTCTTAGAAAGAAAAGCGATGAGTATTCCACGACCCTTAGCTGCGTCTCCTGATTTTCCGCTCGCATCCATGTCCAATTTTCTTTTTCTGCTATCCTCTATTGTTTTTTTTAGATGTTCCTTAAGAGGGACGTCATATTTCGATAGAAAAAATATGACCTCAAGGAGGTTTCCGTTGTTTATCCTGGCTTTGTTTGAAGCTCAAGCCTGTACTGGCCGCCGTGTACTCTAAAAGGTAATCCTAGTCTCCCCAACAGTGTCAGGACCTCGAAAACGTGATTCAGTACTTGAATGTTTTGCAAGATCTGTTCTTTTCGTTTGCTGGCCAAAGTTCTGTTTATATGCCATCCAATGTCTCGGCAGTTTTCAGATTGATCGTATGCTTGTGCCGTAGCGATATGAGCTTTCGACTTTTCCTGTGCCTGGATTTTCTCATGGACATGTCCAAAATTGGTGAATCCAGTAACAAACTGCAGTTTTCCATCGTAAAACGCGATGCATTTGCTGCAAAGACTTGATTCTACTGTCATTTCTCTAGTTTCAAGAGTAACCCGGGTTTGTGAGACGGAACCGGTGGTATTTTTCCGGTAGTAAATCGAAGCCAGGTCAAAGCTAGGCTTTTCTATTTAAAGTGATGCTGGCTGGAACGGATATGACCTTATGAAATTTAGTTTCTGAGCTAGTATTGAATTTGAGGGTAAAGAGTAGGAAATAAAAACGCTTGCTGGCAAAGGTGATTCACCATCAGCTATCTTCGCATCCAAGTTACCACTTCCAGTTTGGTTCAGATACGGTGTATATTCCTCTGCTACTGGCTCCACTGGTCTGGAAGGCTGCACAGTATTTGACGATGTTGGCTCACCCTCAGTTGAAACGGGTCGATGTCAAGTACCTCTTCGATGTGGTTCTAAAAAATGGAACATAAGCATATGAAAACCCAGGCACACAAACAGCCAAGGTAGGGTGAAGTTATCAAGACTTTGGTAAAATGTCACAGGCATGGAAGCCATGACGCTGAATCTTGGTTCAAATTCAATTTTCGCCCACAAAAACTAGGTTTTGTAGGAGACAAGTTTTCCACTAGGTTTTCCACAATCTAAATACTGTGAAAAAACCCGATCCGATCATTGACCTCTGGTTTTATGGAAGCTAAATTTGAAGAAAATGGCCGAAGATAAACTGGGGCACCTATAATTCATAGGGTCGACTTAACGGACCTCAAATGGGTGGGGCTCGGTCCGATCTGTGATCACCTAAACACCTATTTTGATCAACAATCGTGCCAATAGAAATGGTATAACGGGCGCAGCCTCAATAGACTGACAGACTTTTTGATATCAAGATCTGCCCCTAAGTAATCAAAATCACAAATCACTTTAAAAAAATCACAAGTTGAAAAAAAGCGGCAGAAAGTTTTACTGACCTAAGTTCTCCGTATAAATGACAACTTTTTCTGTTTTGGGTCTTTTCCAGCCTCGGAAAGTTCTTTTCTTCGTTTTAGTCCCAGTTTTTCCACACCTACCTTAACTTTTCCATCAGTCACCTCGTCCATCATCTCACAAGTTTAAAACTAATGAACGCGATAAATCGCGTTCATTAACACTTTTTCAATATTTTACACTTTTTCTAAGCTAAAATCCTATTACTTAGGAAAACGAGACAAATTTATCATTTAACTCTTTCCAACATAACACTTTGACACTCTAGTATGTTGACACTGAGTACTGACTTTCCTACTAGCTTGTAACGTTATTGGGCGCAAAATGACAAAAAAAATCCTACCCCTGAACCAAGTGACAACCTCCGGTTTATCAAACAGTTCGTGGTAACGAACTGTTAGTAAGGAGCGACCCGGCTCAATGGTAACCGAAACTCTAGAAAATGGATTTTTGATACCAATAGATATATCAAAAGAATCACATTTCAATGCTGATTTCAAATATATAACTTTCATCAAGTTTAGGGCTACCCATCAAAAGTTACGCACCTGAGAAAATTTGGCTGATTTTCAAAAAAAGGGGGAAAGACCCCCTAAAAGTTATAGAACCTTAATGAAAATCACACCATCATATTCAGCGTATCAGAGAACCCTACTGTAGAGGTTTCAAGCTCCTATCTACAAAAATGTGGAATTTTTCATTTTTTGCCAGAAGAAAGATCACGGATGCGTGTTTATTTGTTTGTTTGTTTGTTTGTTGTTTTTTTTTGTTTTTTTTTCCCCAGGGGTGATCGTATCGACCCAGTGGTCCTAGAATATCGTGCGAGGGCTCATTGGAATGGAAATTAAAAGTTCTAGTGCCCTTTTTTAATTGACCAAAAAAAATGGAGGGCAACTAGGCCCCCTCCCACGCTCATTTTTTTCCCAAAGTCACCCGATCAAAATTTTGAGATAGCCATTTTGTTCAGTATGGTCGAAAATATGATAAAAATGTCTTTTAGGATGACTTGATCCCCCAAAGTCCCCAGGGGGAGGGCTGAAAGTTATGAACTTTACTCAATGTTAACATATAGTATTGGTTATTGGGAAGTATACAGACTTTTTCAGAGGAGATTTTTTCTGGTAGGTGGGGGAAGGAGAGGGTCGGGGGCTATATGGAAGGATCTTTCCATGAAGGAAGTTTTCAGGGGGGACGGGCCATGGCGAGGAAGGGGGCGCCGGATTTCCCAGCATTATTAAAGAAAAAGATCAGGAATTAAATACAAAAAAAAACAAGTTTTTCAACTGATCAACTGATTGTGACTAAGAGGTCATTTTTAAATAACTGGAAAAAAAAATTCAAATTATAGTTTAATGAGCAGGGTATTGACTAGGGGGCGAACCCCCTAATATACGTGTTAAAAATTTATGAATATAGAAGTTCGTTACGTAAGTTAATTCTAAGTTACGTATATTTATTACTAATAAAAACGTTCGTAAATAAAATTAAACAAGTTTCGAGAAAGCCATTTAACCAAATAATATGAAATTTTGTTTTAATTATTCATGTACGGTGAGCCAAAATCAAAACCTGCATTAATTCAAAAACGTTCAAAAATTAAATAAAAAAAACAAGTTTTTTAAACTGAAAGTAAGGAGCGACATTAAAACTTAAAACGAACAGAAATTATTTCGTATATGAAAGGGGTTGTCCCCTCCTCAACGCCTCGCTCTTTGCGCTATAGTTTGACTCTGTCTCACAACTTCATTTTTTTAAACAATAAAAAACTCTAGCGTAAAGAGCGAGGCGTTGAGGAGGGGACAGCCCCTTTCATATACGGAATAATTTCTGTTCGTTTCAAGTTTTAATGTCGCTCATTACTTTCAGTTTTAAAAACTTGTTTTTTTTATTTAATATCTATCAGACGTCAGCCCACGAACGAACCTCTTTGACAGCATGATCCATCCATTTCTAGGGCAGAATACTGGTAGCCTATCTACGCTGAATCTGTACGTGGGCCTATAGTAACAGCCGAAAAATTGTCAAGCGATACTTTTGTTGAACATTATGTCGACTGCACTTTTGTACGTAGAATAAAAAACAAATACAAAAGACCAGCCCGATACAACCCAGGAGGCAATGTCTCCCTTGCCCCCCCCCCCTGCCCAGTCTACCTCTGCTAGAGAACTCTATTGTAGGGGTTTCAAGTTACTATCTACGAAAAGTGAATTTTTATTTTTTTTTTTTTTTGCCAGAAGAAAGATAACGGATGCCTGTTTATTTGTTTCTTTTTCTGTATTAAATAAAAAACATGTTTTTTTAACTGAAAGTAAGGAGCCACATTAAAAATTAAGGAACAGAAATTATTCCGTATATGAAAGGGGCTGTTCCCTCCTTAACGCCTCGCTCTTTAGGCTAAAGTTTGACTCTGTCTTACACTTTTATTTTTAAAAACAATAAAAAACTTTAGTGTAAAGAGCGTGGCGTTGAGGAGGGGACAGCCCCTTTCATATACAGAATAATTTCTGTTCGTTTTAAGTTTTAATGTCACTCCTTACTTTCAGTTAAAATAAACTTGTTTTTTTTTTATTTCTGAAGGTTTTTGAATTAATGCAGCTTCGATTCTGGCTCACCGTACATGAATAATTAAAACAGATTTGCATATTAATTTTACTTTTTTGTCTAAATGGCTTTCTCGAAATTTTGATCTGACATAACTTACGAATTAACTTACATAACCAACTTCTATATTTGTATATTTTTAATATGTATATTAGGGGTTTCCCCCCCTAGTCAATACTACGTGCCTTTCGCTAAAGTTCAAATTTTGATCCAGTCCTCCAAAACTGACACCTTAATCACACAGGCGATTAAATAGAATAAATATCTGTTATGAAGACACTTAAAAAACTTTATGGTAAAGAGCGAGGTAATGACTAGGGGACGAACCCAATCATATACGTAATAATTTCTGTTCGTTTTAATTTTTGATCTTGCTCCTTATTTTCAGTTGAAAAACCTTTTTTTATTTAATTTCCTATTTTTTTTAAATAATGCTGGGAAATCCGGTGCTCCCTTCATAGCAATGTCCCTTCCCCCATGAAAACTTCCTCCATGAACAGATCCTCCTACGTAACCCCTGACCCCGCCCTCACTACCATAAAAATCCCCCCTGAAAACGTCTGTATACTTCCCAATAACCAATACTATATGTAAACTTTGGGCAAAGTTCATAACTTGCATCCCTTCCCCCTGGGACTTTGGGGGATTCAGTCATTCTCAAAGACATAGTTTTATATTTTTCAACCATGCTGAACAAAATGGCTATCTACAAATTTTGATCGGGTGACTTTGGGAAAAAAATGAGAGTGGAAGGGGGCCTAGTTGCCCTCCACTTTTTTGGGTCACTTAAAAAGGGCGCTAGAACTTTTAATTTCCGTTCGAATTAGCCCTCCCGCGATACCCTAGGACCACTGGGTCGATACGAACACCCCTGGAAAAAAATAAAAAAAACAAAAAAAAAAACAAATAAATAGGCTTCCGTGATCTTTCTTCTTGCAAAAAATACAAAATTCCACATTTTTGCACATAGGAGCTTGAAACCTACAGTAGGGTTCTCTGATACGCTGAATCTGATGACTTTTAGGGAGTGTTTCCTCCTTTTTTCAAAAATCAGGCAAATTTTCCCGGGCGCTTAACTTTTTGATGGGTGGGACTAAACTTGATGAAATTTATATATTTAAAATCAGCATAAAAATCTGATTCTTTTAATGCATCTAATGGTATCAAAATCCTGTTTTTGGAGTTTCGGTTACTTTTGAGCCGGGTCGCTCCTTACTTACAGTTCGTTACCACGAACTGTTTGATTTGCCGAAAGCTTCGTCAATTCGGCCGCTGACGGCCGGTTCGTTAGCTCTTCAAAAGGGGAGTCAAGTTTCTTCACGAAATCATGGTTATTCTTGGTTCTGCCAAATTTACCACGAACTGTTTGATAGATAGCTTTTTATAGGAAAAATATCCTCGATGGAAAGATCCTCCCACAGAAACCCCTCCTCCGACCCTCCTCCCCCCCCCCACACACCAGAAAAAATCTCCCCTGAAAACGTCTGCATACTTCCAAATAACAAATACTATATGTAAACAATGGGCAAAGCTCATAACTTGCAGCCTTTCCCCTGGGGACTGTAGGGGATTAAGTCATTCTCATTGACATATTTATTAGATTTTGAAGTATGCTGAAGAAAATGGCTATCTCAAAATTTTGATCGGGTGATTTCGGGAAAAATCAACTAGGGAGGGGGCCAAGTTGCCCTCCAATTTTTTTGGTCACTTCAAAGGGGCACTAGAACTTTTAATTTCCGTTCGAATTAGCCCTCTCACAATATTTTATGACCTCTGGATCGATACGATCACCCTTGAAAAAAAAAAAAAAAAAAAAAAAACAAACAAATAAACAAGCATCCGTGTTCTGGCAAAAAATGCAAAATTCCACATTTTTGAAGATAGGAGCTTGAAACCTCTACATTGGGGTTCTCTGATACGCTGAATATGATGATTTGATTTTCACTAAGATTCTATCACTTTTAGTGGGTGTCTCCCCCTTTTTTTCGAAAATGAGGCAAATTTTTTCAGGCTCTTAACTTTTGATGGGTGAGACTAAACATGATAAAACTTATATATTTGAAATCAGCATAAAAATCCAATTCTTTTGATGTATCTTCATATCAAATTCCCGTTTTTATAGAGTTTTGGTTACTATTGAGCCGGGTCGCTCCTTACTTACAGATCGCTACCACGGACTGTTTGATTCCCCAGGAATTATCGTATCGAACCAATGGTCATAGAAGATGGAGAGGGCTCATTAAAACGGAAATTAAAAGTTAGTGCCCTTTTTAAGTGACAAAAAATATTGGATGGTAGTTAACCCCCTCCCACGCCTCTTTATTCCCCAAAGACACTCAGTCAAAATTTTGGGATAGGCATTTGGTTCAGTGTAATTGACATGTCCAATTACTATGCCTCTGGGGATGACATAACCCTCGGCACCACTTGGGGAAAGGTTTGTATATTACGGAATTTACCCATTGTTGGCATTCAGTAATTACTATTAGAAAATATAAGCAAACTTTTCGGGGGATTTTCCATCCTGATATAAAACACTATAAAAATTATATGTTAAAAACCAGTTTTTCCAACTGAAAGTAAGGATCAATAGGTTGAGGTTCAACAGAAAAGTTTTAGCTCGCCTTTATAATTTATTTATTTTATTTTTAACCCACTGTACAATAAATGTAAAATAGTGGAGTAATACAAAAAAAAGAAAAGAAAAAGAACAACGACAATCTAACCACAAATATAATCACTAATAAAAAAAAAACGGATAAGACTGTGATGTGGGCCCAACCGAAAACTAGCATCCTGACTGATCTTTGCTTGCACTGTTTCAAGTGAGGACAGAATTTCAGTAGTACCATAACGACCAACAAGGCGCCCATTGCGCACAGCAAGCGGCAAATACAATAGGAACTTACAGTATCTAAAATAATTAACCTTCATTTGTTTCAGATCATGCTTAGTAAAAAGCGGATACAGCCCAGAAGCAGATAAAATCGCATGGTCACAGAAACTACAGTAGCGTTTAGCAAGACCATGCCTATTAAAACGTCCACGGTTCGCAACTATTTTCGCATAACCAGCTTTAAGCTTATTCTTCAAATCACAAATAAATTTATGCCGGATGCTTCCTACGGATTCACATATGGAAATACCAAGCCATTTGATAACAGGGACACTAGGTACCATGAAGGTGTTGCAAGCAAGGGGAGTAGCAGGGGGATTAACAGCGTTAAAGAGTAAATATTCACATTTCGAAGTATTTAATGATAGGCCTATTTCACTAAGCATAGATCCAACCATGCTAACATTCCGTTCAAGCCTCCTTTTGGAACGAATAATCAGGAGGAGGTCATCAGCATATGCTAAATAAGACACTTCCGAAAAACCAAAAAAACAACTGGAGGGAATCTTATTAATCACACTCGAAATACAAGCATTAAAAATATGAGGCGAAAGAACTCCTCCATGCCTAACTCCGCATTTAACAGGAATCTTTCCAAAAGCACATCCATTCAATTTCAATCTCACATATGAATTCGAATACCAAAAACGTAGCAGAGAAATAATCGATGGGTTTATACCAAGCTGATGTAAAGAATAAAAAGCCTGAGGGTGCACAACACTGTCGAAAGCTTTAGATATGTCTAAAGCACATATATGTAATGATTGACTTTTCGTTTGTGCATCCTTAAAAAGGAGAGCAAGCACCCGATGTGCATGTTGACAAGAAATCCCCTTTCTAAAACTAAACTGATTAGCATCATAATTCACAAAATCAATAATATAAGGAAGAAGCACATATTCAAAAAGTTTGCTAATATTGCAGGCGACAGTAATAGGCCTATAAGAATCACATTTATTTACGTCTTTTCATCTCTCTACAATTGAGGTAACAGTACCACATAGGAAACTATCAGGCACTAAAGAACAGCAAAGACACATTTGAAAAAGTAGCTGCAAATGTTTTACAAGTTCCCGAGAATCTTTCCGTAAATGAAAAACACTTATACCATCAATATCAATAGACTGAGACTTCAGCCGCCAGATCGAATCAGTAATTATCTCAGCTGACACAGGAGGGACGTGCTTTTGTTGCTTTTTGTCGGGAAGGCACTTAGCAAGGAGTTGGGAATATCGGCTATGTACAGCGAAATTAACACGGGGAAAAATATTAGAATAATGTTGGATCCAAGCTGATTGCGGAATATTATCACTCTTATAATCAGTAAACTTAGAAGAATTCGTCACAAACTTCCAATCTTTCGAACTGTTTGGAAAATTAACTCCAGATTCACGGACGGACCGCAGTTTTCTTTTATACGCCGTTTTCGTTTTACGTTTAATATCAAAAACAGTACCACGAGAGGGACGCCCACAAGCAATCCAAATACGTAACCATAGCTTGGCCTGATTTTTCACTTTTTTTCAGAAGAGGGTCGTAATTCCAAACAAACTTTCGCGTGTTGGACCGAATATGTTCAATTGGGACAGCTAATTGTTCGGTTTTTTTCAAACATAAAATGATTTGATGATAATACGTATTCAATTGCAAACGAGCACTGGGTGAGGTAACTCCGCAACAGAGGAGGTTATAAGGCACATTAATGGTACTCAGCAGGCTTGCAAGCGTGGCCACATATAGAGGCCAATCACAACGATTCCATTTTCACCGTTGAAACCACTTTTTTTCTACGGATTGGGGAGCATTTATTACTAGTTTAGATGTGACTGACACGCAGAGATATGGGTATGTGGTCATAATCTCATTCATCTTCATCAACGTGGACAGTTGAAGTTGTAACACCAGCAGAGCATACACAGTGGTCAAGGTTAGACCGGGAGCCGCTGGCATGTATGTAAGTAAATGGAAGATCTTTTGTCAGAATCTGGAAACCAAGGGGGAGGCACTCGAGCAGTGAATCGGATCGGGGGGACCACAGTTCATGTCACCCATTAGTAGCCAATCATAACCAAGTTTCTCAATACCCGATACCAAATTTTTCAATTTTTTGCACGCTTTAACAAAATGGGTGAATGACGCAAGATTATTCTTATTATGCGGCAAATAAACATTGACTAGTACAAGATGACCAATCCTGACGGCTAAATAAATATCAGATCCGTAACACTGTGGGGAAAGGGAAGAGAGTTTCCGATTCAGCAGGCAAGCCAACCCACCGGAGGGACGACCTCGAGTTCTTCGGGCATTTGTAGAAAAAACAATGTGGCCGGGGCTACGTCGAAGAAAATTTACGCTCACAGCCGGCAATAAATGTTTTTGAAAAAGGACTACATCAAATGTATCAAGAAGATTATCAATACAAATGTCCTTATCTTTGGTCCCATTAATATTAAAAGAACAAATAGAGATAGGCAAAGATATCATTTGGCAATACTTTTGGTCGCAATAGCACGCAACTTGGGACATCGCAAACTATATGACACATGGTCTCCACCACAGTTAGCGCATTTAGGGGACAACTGACAGGGAGAGTCCTTTGATGATTCGTGGGGATCGGAGCATCGGGAGCATTTCACGACTGGGCTTCTGCAATTGGCAACTACGTGGTCAGGAGAACGGCATCTATGGCAACAACGCGGGATCTGAAGATACTCAAAAACGCGCAAATAGTCAGAACCAACTTTCAATCCAGTTTTAATGGCATTGATCTTCGTTGCAACATCTATAAACGAAATTCTGAGTACATGGGAAGTTCTAAGTCATGTTAAGTCAGAGACTCCAGGGTATTCAGTAAGGCAAGGGATATCGTAATCAGTGCCTATACCCTTTAATAGACCAAAATATTTCTTTTCGATAAGTTTGGCTTTAGAATTCGCTAAAACTGAGGGCACAGCCTTGCAAAAATCATTTACGGCCACATTATCGATTCTTACAACAAGTTTATCGTTAGACGACCGTATGCTGCTAATTGCCTCATGACCGGAGATCTTGTCAATTACCTCTCTACGTTTTGCTGGGTTATTCAAAACCTTAGGCACATTCGAGATAACAACTGTGGCTAGATTATCATTCGCGGGGACAGTAGGTAATGCCGGGAAATTCATCATAATTTGTGAGCTTAGAATCAATAACTTCTAGAGTTCGGCCAATTTTATTAATCTTGGTAGCTAAGCGTGAATATGCTACAGCCGGTATGGTAGGAACTTCGGTTGGAAGTCGGATCACATAAATAGGAATAGTTATGTTCTCAGAATCACATTTCCGGATTAAATCAATCATATCTCTGATATTGTTTGTAATTGCTTTATTGCCAACGCGCTTAGGACAACAGTCATCTGGGACTGTAGCTGAATATAGTTCAATCTTTGCAGTTGAAACAGCCGAATTCTCGAAAAAATCAACAGCATGACTCACGATGATATCGCCGTCAATTCCCGCTTTTAAATTCACTTGGATAAAGTTCAAAACAGGCGAATAAACATACCTGTCATTATCGCTTGCAGCACTCATAGTCCACTTTAAACCGGTTTATCTAGGCAGGCAATTCACATCACGTCTTGTCTTGGCAAGAGCTAAATGAATACAATTGCACTTCCAAATTTTTGTATTTGAGTCCTTTTTGGAGAGTTTTTCCCGATTGCGATAAACGTAAACTTCGATCTGTTTTCTTTAAGTATGCTAAATTTCTGCTTCGTCTCCCCCTTTGGTGGGAGATGAAATTCTATAAGAAATTCTTTTCTTATTAGGAATTATAATATAGCAGGCCCAACTTCAGCCATCCTTAATCAGATCTCAAAGTTCAATAATAATGTTAAAAGCCATCCGTGGTTTGAAATCCTCCGCCAGTAGAACTCATTAGGCCCGTTCTTTTGCACTAAGACTAAGATCTCACATCTTTCCGCAAAGATTTCCGTTCTTTCAACTCATCTGTGTTCTAAGATCTTACAGCTCACTGATGTTAGCAAAAAGTGTGAAAGACGCCATCTTTCTGCCATATAGAACAATGATGAGAGAACTTTGACGAAACACTCATCATTGCTCTTAGACCGCTGATCAGAGCAGAATAATGAAATATGTTTGCAAAAGAACGCAATAAGATGTAAGATCTTAATGCTAAGATTTCACTTTTCAGCTTTTTTGTCAAAAGATGTAAGATTCTAGCACATAGATGAATAAAAGAACGGCCCTATTGTGTTTTTGTTTTCTCTATGGTTTAACCACTCTTTTCCTGCTAGTGAGTATTACATTGTGTCTTAAACTTACATTTTTATGTATTTTGTATTTGTCTTGTTATATTTGTCTTTTTCTTCTTTCTTGTATTTCTTTTTTCGTTTATCTTTTTCTTGTATTTTTATGTACTCCGTCTCTTTTGTTTGATTTTGACGAGTAATAAATATTATTATTATTATACACGAATATCTTATAATAAAGTATAGCGTTGTTCCCGGCGAATGTAAGGAATTTGTTTTGGACGATGCACAATGAGTTATAGATTTCAATAATATGTAAAGTCTCTTCCTGATTTAAATTGTGTTAATTGATTAACCTAGCTGTCAATATTTTTGTTACAACTTCTGCTTGTCACGGAATCCAAGGGATTTCCTTGAATATGTGTTTAACCATAGTAATGTGAAAAGTGATTAGATTCCTAGAAAATATTCATAAACCCATAGAAAGATACGTATATATTGGTGCGTTTAGCCTTTGGATAGAGTGAGTCGAACTTATGCATTGTACGTGATAAGTATGTAGTTCAAGCTATGGCTTTGATATAAATAAAGACTGTTTATATGAAATCTCTATTGGACTTGAATATATTGCTCTGCAGAATGGTATACTAGTTGTAAGCACCATTGGATTGGATTGCACCATTGTAAGCACCATTGGATTGAAATCTCTATTGGACTTGAATATATTGCTCTGCAGAATGGTATACTAGTTGTAAGCACCATTGGATGGACTCGCCCAACTATTAGACAATAAAAGTAAAGCTTACAAATACCTAGAAGGGTATAAGGAAATGTCTTTAGTTATAGGAGAATTTATACTGGAACAGGGCATTTTATGCCATTTTTTCTACTTATGGGAGTATTTGTCAATTCAACTAATTTTTGAGAGATGACTTCTCCTTGTTTGAATAATGTGTATTTGCATGGATAAACCTACAAGCTGTTTTGATAGGTTTGAGAAACTGTTATTTATCATTTATCTATTAGAATCGTTAGGAGTATTAAATATGCTTTTGAATTTTATTATATTAAGGTATAGACAATAACAATTTATTTATGATCATGAAATGGTTCAAAGCTTGAAATAGTCGACCTCAGGACCATAACCTGGATTTATATTTTTTCGGCGAGGGGTTTACAAATAGATTTGTTTCGGTGGGAGGGGTTTACAAGAAACTTCAAAATACACATAAAAAAATTTGATTATATTCATTTTTGTTCCGTTTTTACGAGTCAGAAAAACAATTCGGGGGTTCTAACCCCCTAACCCATCCACCTGGATAGGGTCTTGGTCAACCCCAACAGTCCCTGTGTAGCAAGGTAAGCTTTGCTTTTATATCTGGAACCACATTAAGATCCATGCCAATACTCGTGGTTTATAGCGGTAATTATGGGGACCCCTCGTAGTTATACTTGGAACAATGTTAAAAATAATACTAAAATAGGTAAGGTTACCCATCACTGAAAAAATTAAGCTAAATAATGGTGTAATATCTTATGTAACATCTTTACTGCTACCGAAAGAAAAGGTGTGTACAAAAACACTATCCCAAAAATGGCAGTACCCAGTAGCAGAACAGGCGCCATACTATCACTTTAGCTGCCTATACTATCTGATTTAAACATGAGTTGAAAATTATCACTATCACTATGGGAAAGAATTTTGGGTAGCCGGGTTGGTCTTTGAGACAGGGGGTCGTTTATTTTGTTTGACTTTAATTGGCTTTTCTTCCGATTGTACTTTGATTATGAACATATATAGATGGTAAGTTTTAAATAATATTATTACTTTTATTTTTACTTGTCTTGTCTGTAACGAAAATTTATCTGTAGATGATTCTTTTCATTTTGTGTTGTTGTAGAGTGTGTGTCTATCGTTGTTTTTTTTTTTTTTTTTTTTTTTTTTTTTTTTTTTTTTACGTGTTACCAGTAAATACAGAAGAAACGTCAAAATCACAATAACATTTTCAATATTTTAATAGCAGACAATTTTAATAAGCTTTTAAGTTGAAAATTATATCGGACAGCTAATATTCTAGATCAAGACTCAGTATCCAGAGGGGTATGTGTTTAACCCCTCCCCCCAGAAATTTTTTGTCTGACTGGAAAAAATGTAATATAAATGCAGATAAACAAATTTTTATTGTTTTTTTAAGGTTTTCATTTGTAAAACTCCACCTAAAAAAATAGTCCCCGGAACAAAAAACCCTGGATGCGCCCTTGTTCCAGATTGATTTAACCCAATTAGACGGTAATAATCCGGTACTTATAGAAAAAGATAGGCTTCAGGTCAGTAAGTCTCTCTAAAATCCAGAGATATGGGTCATTTTTTGCTTATATTTATGACATAATTAACCGTTTCTGTGATCTTTTGTCCGATCTGGGTCAATGTCCCCCTTCACCCAAATAGATCTGTATAGAATCAACTTTTGAATCAACTTGGTTAAAGTGATGAGAGACTTGAGAGACTAAATATAGTAAAGCCAAGACAGCAAAGCCCAAAATTATTTAGAGAATTTCCAAGTTTTTGTATTTTGGAAAGAAATATCTTTCAGCAGACCCCTTTGCTTGAACTCAACAAGTATGGCTAATATAGATTTTGGATGCGTTTAATTTTTAAATCGCATTCTGTAATGTACAAGAAAAAATAACCAATTCCAAGAAAAAATTCCAAGAAAAAATAACTTTTCGGCAACAAAAATTTAAATATTCTAAAACTGGGTACAATTTTATCCTTTACCATTGTTGAGAAAGGATGTTCAAATTAGGAATGTTTCTTTGGCCTTAATCTGTGGCTGGAGTTTAAAACCAACTTCATGGTAACTCCTCTACATAGTTTTTATTAATGCTATTATGGTGTTTTATTTATTATGGTGCTCTATTGATTATGGTGCTAGAAGTATAAAAAATGCTCGACACACAACTAATCCAATACCTAATCCCATTCTTATGATTTGTTTCTATGTATCTATTGAACCTTTGTATTAAGGATTTAAAAGATGGATTTGGTAGGTTACCCTAACCAGGAACAAGGAGGATTGGGGAGAACGGCTTGGACCCCAAATACCCTTAATTTTGTTAGATTTCTGGTTACTATCATTTGAATTATTAAATGACACTTGGTTTTATTTTCCCCTCCCCCCAAAAAATCCCATAATGCTTGTTGACGCTATTTTCTAGGGTCTTTGGGTCCAGTCCCCTAAAAATCTGAGATTTTACAATTAATGATTATTTCCTGTGCTTTGGCAAAATTCCCCAGTATTATATTTGGTAGAATTGAATTACAGCCCCCCTCCACCTCCAAAATATATTCTTGTGAACAACCCTCCTTTTACTGCCAGTATTATTATCAGTAATTTGGCTCGTTAGTAACATTTCCAGTGATACTTGCAGTTTGGATTCCAAAATTATTATTTTCCTGTTTCATTTATTATTCATGGATTTTCATTCTTTGATTATATATATTCTTCTTTTGTGTGTATGCGTTTTTTTTTGCGACACGATCTTCTATTCTGTCCTTCATCTCTTGGTACATAGTCTCCAAAATTGATTGCATCAATTGACATACTTCATTTATAATTTGTGCTGACACAGTAGTATAGATGCTCACTTCACCTAAGTCAATCGAGGTTGGTTCCGCCTCTGCAATAGCAATTGAGTGCTTCTAGATAAACATTACAGGCGATCAATCATTGTCTGTATACCATCCCCTTGTTCTTGATTTCAGCTCTTATAAATACATATCCTTAATCGATGTTCGAAAGAGGAAGGAAATTCATACTGAAAGAAATGACATCCTTTCCTTAGAAAAGTCGTGGTTATGAATAGGATCGTCTTTTAATAGCTTTCAGGTATGACTCTGTGATACAAGAAAAATTTACATTGATAAATGTTTACGACACACTAGATTTTTATTAAGTTACTGATTTTGTTATTTCCACTTAGAGAGTTTATAGCTAGCACATACACATATAACCTATAGTGAAACCCGTCAGGTGACGTGTATAAATGTGGAGAAAAAACGTTGCAAATTTCCCCCTCAATACACGATTCAAGGTCACCTTACGTCCCTCCCTCAGCAGAATCATCCGTGAAAGTTCCAACTCAATCCCTGGAGTAGAATTTCCAAAACTCTGATATCAAAATAACCATTTACGAAGGGACTTGATACCCACACCTTTAACCAAATTATTTATCCTATCGGCATATTTAAAAATTTCCAATATTTTCTATTTTCAAAAGATTTCTAATGTAAGATAAATTATCTAAACTTTCTAATGTTTTACGCCACAAATGCAACTTTTACTTAGAAATGAGTGTGTTCTTAATAGTCTTAAATGTTATTTTTACTGATTGGAAAAGGCATACACCGGGCTCAAATTGAGGTTGGAGGCTTGTTAGTTTTTATACACCTTTGTTGAAATTATGAATAAATTAAATAAAAAAAACAAGTTTTTTTCAACTGAAAGTAAGGAGCAACATTAAAACTTAAAACAAACAGAAATTATTACGTATATTAAGGGGGCTGCCCCCTCCTCAACACCTCACTCTTTACGATTAAGTATGAATTTTATCTCAATTCTGTAATAATGACTCCTGAAACACAAGGGCCATTTGATTAGGACAATAAGACGCTTTTTTAAAAGTCCTAAAAAACTTTAGCGTAAAGAGCGAGGTGTTGAGGAGGGAGCAACCCGCTTCATATACGTAATAATATCTGTCCGTTTTAAGTTTTAATGTTGCTCCTTACTTTCAGTTGAAAAAAACTTGTTTTTTTATTTAATTTATTCATAATTTCAACAAAGGTGTACAAAAACTAACAAGCCTCCAACCTCAATATCAAGTGAATCCACCTTCCAGCCTCGAGCATCCATTATCTTTCTTCTGCCAAAAATACAAAATTCCTTATTTTCAAACAGTTCGTGGTAATGAACTGTAAGTAAGGAGTGACCCGGCTACCCGGCTCAATAGTAAACAAAACTAAAAAACTGGATTTTGATACCAATAGATACATCAAAAGAATTAAATTTTAATACTGATTTCAAATATATAAGTTTCATCAATTTTAGTCCTACCTATCAAAAGTTACGCGCCTGAGAAAATTTGGCTGATTTTCAAAAAAAGGGGAAAAGACCCCCCTAAGAGCTATAGAACCCTAATGAAAATCACAACATCAGATTCAGCGTATCAAAGAGCCCTACTGTAGAGGTTTCGAACTCCTATCTTCAAAAATGGGGAATTTTGTATTTTTTGCCAGAAGAAAGATCACGGATGCGTGTTTATTTGTTTTTTGTTTTTGTTTTATCCAGGAGTGATCGTATCAACCCAGTGGCCCCAGAATATAGTGGAAGGGCTCATTCAAACGGAAATTAAAAGTTCTAGTGCCCTTTTTAAGTGACCAAAAAATGGAGGGCAACTAGGCCCCCTGCCACGCTCATTTTTTCCCAAAGTCAACCAATCAAAATTTTGAAATAGCCATTTTGTTCAGCCTGGTCGAAAATATAATAAATATGTCTTTTAGGATGACTTAATCCCCCAAATTCCCCGGGGGAAGGGCTGAAAGTTATGAACTTTACCCAATGTTTACATATAGTATTGGTTATTGGGAAGTGTACAGACGCTTTTAAGGGGGATTTTTTTTGGTAGTGGGGGGGGGGGGGAGTTGGGGGTTATGTGGGCTGATATTTCCATGGAGGAAATTTTCATGGGGGAAGGGACATTGCTATGAGGGGGGCGCTGGATTTCCCAGCATTAAAAAAAAAAACGATCAGAAATTAAATAAAAAAATAAACAAGTTTTTCAACTGAAAGTAAGGAGCCACATCAAAAGATAAAACGAACCGAAATTATTAAGTATATGATTGGGTTCGCCCCCTAGTCAATACCTCGCTCTTTAAGCCAAAGATTGTTTAGTACTTTCATAAGAGCTATTTATTCTAATTAACTGCCTTTGTGATTAAGGGGTCATTTTTAAAGAATTGGAACAAAATTCAAACTTCAGCGTATAGAGCTACGTATTGACTAGTGGGCCAACCCCCTAATATACGTATTAAAAATATAGGCTATGGATATAGAAGTTCGTTACGTAAGTTAATGCGTAAATTATGTATATTTATTACTAATAAAAATGTTCGTAAATAAAATTAAACAACTTTCGAGAAAGCCATTTAACGAAATAAAAGTAAAATTAATATGCAAATTTTTTTAATTATTATGTACGGTGAGCCAAAATAAAAGCTCCATTAATTCAAAAACGTTCAATAATTAATTAAATAAAAAAAAAGTTTTTTAACTGAAAGTAAGGAACAACATTAAAACTTAAAACGAACAGAAATTACTCCGTATATGAAAGGGGCTGTCCCCTCCTCAAAGCCTCGCTCTTTACGCTAAAGTTAGACTCTTTCTCACAACTCTATTTTTTAAAACAATAAAAAACTTTAGCGTAAAGAGCGAGGCGTTGAGGAGGGGACAGCCCCTTTCATACGGAATAATTTCTGTTCATTTCAAGTTTTAATGTTGCTCCTTACTTTCAGTTAAAAAAACTTGTTTTTTTATTTAATCGCTGGTAGGAGCTTGAAACCTCTATAGTAAGGTTTTCTGATACGTTGAATCTGATGTTGTGATTTTCACTAAGATCACCTGACTTTTAGGGAGTGTTTCCCCCTTTTTTCTAAAAGCAGGAAAATTTTCTCAGGCTCGTAACCTTTGATGGGTAAGACTAAACTTAAAGAGATGTATATATTTAAAATTAACATATATATATATATATATATATATATATATATATATATATATATATATATATATATATATATATATATATATATATATATATATATATATATATATATATATATATATATATATATATATATATATATATATAAATATATATATATATATATATATATATATATATATATATATATATATATATATATATATATATATATATATATATATATATATATATATATATATATATATATATATATATATATATAATATATATATATATATAATATATATAATATATATAATATATATAATATATATAATATATATAATATATATATATATATAATATATATATATATATATATATAATATATATATATATATATATATATATATATATATATATATATATATATATATATATATATATATATATATATATATATTTGTATCAAAATTCCGTTTTTTTAGAGTTTCGGTTACTATTGAGCTGGGTCGCTCCTTACTTACAGTTTGTTACCACAAACTGTTTGCAATAAATGAATTTCCCATAAAGAGGTTTTCTCTAGAGTGCCAGACGCGTACGTATTATATAAGTAAATTGTTGTATAAAATGATTTACAGCTTTAAGGGTGTGGTTAAATATACAAAAAAAAAATTAAGATTTTCCAACTGAAAGCAAAGAGCAACATTAAAATCCCAAACAAACAAAAATTATTCCATAAATGAGGGAACAGCCCCCTCCTCAACTCCTTGATCATTACGATAATGTTATTCGGTGCTTTAAAAAAACACCCTTGTGTTTCAACAGTCTTTCTTAAAGAGCTGGGACATAAAGTCAAACTTTAAAATAAAGTGCGAGGAGCTGAGGAGAGAAAGATACCCTTAGTAGAAGTGACCCTATTGATCGTGACAGGGCTCCTTATATGGGCATAGAATACTGACAGGGCTCCAAATATGGGCATAGAGTCATTAGGGAGAATGATTACGTAATGGGGTCAATGACCTCTTTTTCCAAGATCGATTTATTTGTTGTTTCTATGTGTAATAACTCGGGGACGAAGGTTGCACATGCGCATTGAATTCTAACGGGAACAATGTTATTGATCTAGGACTCGAGCGGGAAGTGAATGTCCAAGAACTTGAGTGTTTACTCAATGGGGAATTTTATTGATACGAGATCGGTGATTTGTGCAATCCTGTGGGCCTGTCTCAGTAGCTTAAAGAATCGTAAACATATTTCTTTACAGCCCTACAGTGCGCTAGGTTCAAATTATCGGCGGATGGTAATATAATGACGTGCGGGGTTAGATAGGGCTATGTTTATTTTTCTATAATTAAAGGGATTGAGAAGAAGAAGAACGGTGTGAATGTATTCATTTGTATATATATTTGTGTATGTTGACGATGACGATGAGTGGAATGTTTGCACTAATAGAAGTTGATAGTGGGGTTGATGGTAATATTACAAGAGCACCAAACATTGCGGTGGAAATCACGAAAGGATCACGGCTTTGTCTGGAATGGGATGCACTATATACACGATATGTGATATCCTTGAGCAAATTTAAAATGGAGGATCAATTATGTTTCGCCGCTAAAGTTGATATAGCGCATGTGAATAGACTTCAATGTGCTTTAAGTGCATTGGTGAAACATATTGAAGACAATAAAGAGTATCGCTGATTGTACATGCTCTATATTATTGATGTTGTGGTTGTTGTAATTATTCAATAAAATTGTTTCAAAATCAAAAATGTTTTCTATCTTACATGGGTAGAGCTAACGAATCAGGGCCAGTCTATAGTCTGCAGTTGGAGTGAAAAGACTGAAAAATGAATAAATTTGAGAAAGAGAGAATTAGATCAAATCTAGTGTTTATGGAAAAAAATTTGATTTTTGATGATGATTTTCTCGAGTTATATCTTAAATGCAGGATATTCTTTTGTCGGGTAACACTTGACAATATAATGAGGAGTGATTCTCCCCCATCGGACTATTGTATGAAGCTTTTATGATGTGACTCAAATGCTTATAGTCAATTTATTGATATATTAATTGGAACAAAGCAGAATCATATTGTGGATATACTTTTGAAAACATTGCCAATGGATTCAATGTAGATGGCTCCCCCCATCATTCGATAGGGGTAAAGTCACAGAGCTACTCCTCTCTTCCACCATTTCCCTCTCATTGAATTTATCGAACGAAGAGGATCAGTTTCGTTTTAGCTGTGAGTGAGTTGACATCAGAAACCGAAAAATGTTTTATATATTTCCATTGTGCATGTACACTCTTGGCAGTTGGAATCAATGTGAGAATTGTACAATTATTGATGACTATAGTGAAAAGTGTAAATTATGTAATCCTTGTAAATTACATAGAGGCTATGCAGTACAAATTAAAGGATGTAATTCATGTCTTGAGGAGGTGTGTGACTCTCATCCTAGAGGGCACCTGTGCTCCAATTGTCACTATGATAAATGTGATCAGTGGGAGATAACTTACACCGCTATGATTGGAAAGAATCCCAAACGTGATTTTAGTTTATTTCTACGAGATTGGTATCGTCGTGGATTTAAATTATTCTGGGAAGAGGAATCTGGCCTACGATTCAACTGTTGGGGTAACAAGACAATTTGGTTTCTACGTCATCGCTGTGATGACACCACCTACTATGACTATAAACCAAGTGATTTTTATTTGGCAGTGACGGAATCTGATTCACCACTTGAAAACATTGTATGTGAAATTGCTTCAAATAGACAGATTGAAACTCGTGAATTTCATAATATGAATGCAAATAGTATCATTGACTATACAAAGAGATATGACAAGAGTGAAGTTACATTGTACTGTAGAAAATGTAACCCTGACTTTGCAGTCAATAAAAATCAATATACAGTGAATCCAAGTGATTTATCGGCATTAGTGGTTCACGACAGTTGCCTATACATCGAAGATGAAGAAATCTAAAGTGAAGATTTAAAGACATTGTTGTATATATATACATTTTATTAATAAACAAATTCACATACATTTTTAAAGCACTTTACTCTTAGGGCACTGAAATCGATACTATATAGGTCTGAGAGGATATTTTCCACTAGAAAGTCATTCAGACGTGGATTGTCAACATCAATGAGGAGAAACTGCTTGTAAGTATTGCTGCGACATCGGAACACAAAATATAGTAGTGCATGGAAGCCACAGCTTTAAGCCGTTAGATCCTGTACCCTCTTCCGATTTTTAATAATAGTTTTCCCACTGCTCTCAATATAGGTGCTAATGTTAGGCGTGTACAATGTATATTGTAGACCAAGAGCATCAAAAAATTTAATCAACTTCAGTGTTTGAAATATGCCCAGCAAATTACCTGGCAGCACAGTTAATAAATTGCTATTAACAATAACTAAGACATTGTTTACACATCGAATTTTTCCAAGAATGTCAGAGGGCAGACAATATTATTTGTGCTGAGATATATAGGGATCCATATTAAATACATTGATTATTTGACTGGTGTTCATGGAACTAAGTCTAGTAGAACACTGCCTTCGGGAGTGATTTCCCACTAGGTTTCATATTGGTTTAGTGAGATTAGTGCAATACTCTCAGCCAATGGGTCAGCAAATGTACACTCTAAAAGCACACTCCCTGTGCGTACTAGACCCATATCCTGCGTGACAGACAAATCCAGAACTACGATACCATGCATTATATCAAGCATTTCTTAGGTTATACCATTTTCAAATAATTGCAAATCATGGTCTAGGATTTGCATTTTCAACTCATACAATGTTCTAAAGGATTTATCAAATGATAGATTGTAGAGTGGGATGCCGTTTACTTTGCACACAAGAGATGAAAGTCCAAACATCTCGAATTTATGTGGACATTCAGTCCAGGATCCAATTGCACTGGCACTTTTTACAAATGCCAAAGCCAATTTCGACGGGATTTCACCATTGATAAAGGATGAATCGGTGAAGGTGCGTGAGCCCATTGCAATATGACGCTGATTGGTGATTGTATGAGGAACAAGTAGTTTAATATTGTTACCATTGGCTCTCAGTTTTTCCACGGCCAAAGCAACAGAACTCATGACCTGTTGTTTGCGTACATGAAGTATTGCCGAGGTGAGGGAGAGACTTACATCAGGATTGGCAGCAAGTTCTTTTCTCAATATGAAATTGGAGGGTGCAAGCGTCAGTTTTATATCCACTTTAACATTGGGCGGCAGCCATTGGGGTATATTAAATATTTCATGATATATTTTTCCAACTAGATGTAATTCACTAGTTGTAGCATTTTTAAGTGCATCTGTACTATCAGTATTAGTAATATATTCATATTCATTGGAGGCGCCTCAATTCCTTGTATGACTTGGGTGTCATCAGCATGAATTGCAAATAGCTTGTATAATTTGAGAGATTTTTGCTTGTGCTCACCAGTGTGCCATTGATGTAGACACTAATTTGACGAAATAAATTATATAGTATACAATTTTCATAGGATATTCAATCGGCCCGTATCGGCATTGAATTATCAGATGTCCGGACTTTCATTTGCAAATCTATAAATGTCGGAGACATGTCCATAAAGTAGTCTTCATTGGAATAAATTTGAAAGTGGATATTGTCAGAGAGGGGTTGTTGTGGATAAAATTTTTCATAGTCTCCATGCTTGACACTCACATCAACAATTTAGGCATTGAATAGATTCAATGAGGCGGTGATTGAGGGTTGAGAATCCTTATGCGGTAGGTAGGACATTTTAGGAGAAGAAATCTAATTTCGATCTGACAATTTTCTTCCTGGGACTTCTGGTTACAGCACGTGTCGGCTTTTTCCTTCTTTTCTTTGACAAGAGGGATGATGTCTTTCGTTTCCGACCTGAGTGGAGACTGATGAGTGATGCGGTGTTTCTTGACCTTTTTAAACCTTTACCATTCTGTTTTAATCTCTCGCCAAGGGTTCGCGCACTGGACCTAAGATTTTCCAAAGCACTTTTTTTAAATTCCTTGCCAGAGCCCCAATCGTATAGTGTAGAGGATGCAAAATCTGTCGCAGCCGGTACAAGATATTTTCTAGCCAGTGGTAGCGAAGAGCGAAACAGCTTAGCAAACCAACTGCCAAGACCATAGCCAGACATTGACGAGTGTACCTTGTAGTAGTCCATTCCATATCCCTGTTGTCTCGGACCAAGAGTATTAACATAGCTGTCAATATCAGTACAAGTGAATACCACTTTTCTATTAGACATCTTGCAATTGAACGATGGGTCGAAAATGGCATGTAATCACAGCCAAACCTTTTGAAATTGCTATTGGATCACCCAATTCAGTTATTAGTGTTAACTGACAGAGTTCCAAATAGGAAGTGTTTACTGGAATATACTGAAGATGTTTTATATTATAGGGATAAATATGCTCCTGATTGGTTTTCCATTCAAGAACACATAGAAGGGGGCAGTTAGAGTTGCCAGCTCGAGATTTTTCCGCAACTAAAGCGTATATAAATATGCTGGTGTTCATGAATAATACGGGTGTATAGTCATAACAAATAAAATTTGGGTTCCCCGAACTTCTAGAGGTGAGTATATTGAGCTTAAAACTCAGAAAGCCTCTTAGGCTATCAATTAGAATAGCATTTTTGTTAGCAATAGGTGAACTAATGTAGATCTTGCCCTCCTCCTTCTAATAGTTGAAATGAAAAGCTCCTTTTTTACGAGCGGAAATTCTTTTATTAATAGAACGACATAAATCATTCATACAGGTGAGGTCCTCGTAGGGTAATTCAATATATGGATAATCCAACTAATGGATTTTTTGAATTTGTTCTTGATCACCTGGTGGTGGCGGCCAACCATAGGGTCTAATTTTTATTTCATATTTACGATCCTTTCTCAGGATGTCATAGGTATTTTTGAGAATACAGTCTACAAGAGCCACTTCATACTTTCCATTGTCGAATTCGATGGTGGGGAAGAGTTTCGTCCAAAAATCACTTGTTCTATTCAGGTCATTGTAGAGAGGATCAGAAACATTGGACAAGAAAGTCACATAGAAATCATTGGTCATTGTTAATATCTTCAGAACTGACCCAAGAATCAAAATCTGAGTTGTATCCTAGCCAGAGAACAAGCAACTGTTTCTTACCATGGCGTTTATGACTCTTTAATATCCTTTAAATTTTATAAATTTCACTCGTGTTTCTAAATTTGTGCAGTTCATATTCATAAAAACCGCCAAAAATCTCATCATCCTTGGTGTCTTGCAGTCATTAAGTTATTGGTATGGTGTCCAGAATTTTGGACACTTTAAAAAGTTCAGTGCTCCATAAATAATTCCCCTTTTCAAAAATATTGGTGGTTCTATTAATACGAACAGTATCACCAACAGTGAATTTCTTCTTCTTTTTCTCATTTTCACTCTTGGAGTATTGCTTTAGAAAAACACCAAATGTATTTTCATTGTAGTCAACATCCGAGGGTGTAGAGATGGACAGAGATCGATGGGGTCGATGGTTGTATATCTGCATGATTTTATCTAAATAATGAATAAGAGCAGATGTATTTTTCAAAGTGCAATATCTTGAAATTAATAGACGAATCGTTCTTATTAATCGTTCAGCCAATGCAGCCTTTATCGGGCTGTGACTATGATAATGTGTTGTATTATATTTCAAAAGAACCTTTTGCACATGAGGATTAACAAATTCACTGCCAAGATCCGATTGAATTTTTCTATACGAATCCTGTTCAAGAATACTTTCAATGCTCCTAGTAACTTCAACACCTCTCATTGACTGTAGTGGAATGGCATAGGCATAGCGACTAAAGATACTAATTGTCACTAGAATATATTTTTAGGGCGCATTGTGACATCTTTGAAGTGCGTTTAGAGTTAAAAGATCCATTTGCATTATATGCAGAGGGAAAAAGGCTTTAGTTTGTCGATAATGTTTACTGCGAAGCATGTGATTCCGATGTAGTGTGTAACTCGCTTCATTTTCTAGACACTCTTTTGCATTTTTCAATGTGGTAGTGGTGCCGGAGACAGCTTTGGAAGGCGTTTTGGGGAAACTTAAACTTCCCACTTCGCCAATATTTTCATATACAACTTTCAGAACTTCATCCATTTCGAGCGTAGACATGTAGTGTAATGTCCACTCCCCTTTTGCACACTGGTGGGCGAATCAATTCGTCTTCGCTTTTGACTAGCAATCATAGGTGTTGTAAAATCATTGCTGCTGCTTCTGCTAGTATCTTCAAATATTGAATCTTCTTTTTTTTTAAATGATGGTGTTGTTGTTGGTGGACTATATTCTCGTAGTTTCTTTAGAATTTGCTTATTGCCAATAAGACTTTTGGGAAAGTTTATCTCAGACAGAAAGGTGTATAGATTATCGTCAAAGGATAAGAGTCCTTTACGATTCGTCACCATATCACTAATTAAATCAACTAGATTATAACTCTTTCACTGAATTATAAGTCGTTTCCCTGTGCTCTCGAGTTGAACTTGATCACCACCAGTTTCCAAAATGGGATACGATAATACTCGTTTACTCTGTTCTCGATAGGAGAGAGGCACAAGGTTTCCAATTTTCAATACAATCGAATTCAAGTCCTTCTCCTTTGATGCTGTGCAGAATCTTGAGATGTTTCCTGTTTAGGGGGATCAGTGGCGGCGACGGTGGGTCTCTCACGATATGGTTTATGTTTGTCCACACGTCGCAATGCATCTTGAAGTAAAAGCAGTTTTTTGTCATCGGCAATATTCTCATCGTTAATGAATTTGCTTAGATTGTCTTCAAAATGTCGATGGGCGAGAGGACAAGTTCAAATGGTGTCAATTTATAGGGTTTTGCCATTCTCTCTCTTACTAGAGAAAACTGTTTACAAGTCCTGCAATTATCGGTAGTAAAAGTGTGAAAAAGCTACCGCCCGCCTGAAGGAGTCGTGTTCTTTTTAATTTTTTTCTCTTGTTTTTAAAAACCAACGCGCGTACAGTGGAACGATGATGCTTTGTCTGTTGTCTAACACCTTCTGGCAGTTGTACATTGCCCTCAGTTAAATCTAAACAAAGTTCAGATATTAGATTAATGAAATCATTGTCAACCCCATGCTTGAGTATATCCTTCCTAAGCAACGGTTTTGAAGTGCTTGAAACGGAAAACAGATGCCGTTGTTCGTGTAGTTTCTTCAGTGTCATAATGGCGACTAATAGTCTTTTCTACTGTTCACCGGAAGATATAATGTAATTTCATTGTCGAAAATGTCGGTGACTACACGTAGATCCTCGGGCGTGCTCTGATTAAGATCCAACAAAATGTAACCGTAGGGCTTGCTAGTCGCCTGAGTGTACGCTGACAACAGAAATTTAGGGGCGCCGGGGTATATCTGCTTATTGCGAGTTATGAGTGAGCTAGAATCACGCACGAATTGATAGATAATATAGACAGTGCAATTCAAAGCAAGGGTTCGCATACATTTGCTCTGATGAAACAGATTGTGTAGAACTAGGGTAACAGAAATCTGTTCATGATGGGAGCGAACGGTGAACAGTTGTAGCATTTCCTGTGAGAACTGTTCAATGGATTCAGCCAAATCATCAATAATCAGCCACGAGTTCGATTCAATACTATTGAAAACATCAAGTCCTTGTATGAATTGTATTGGTATGGTTGTGGCAATAGCTTTTATTTTATCATAGGACTCCTGCCAAATACTATAGCAATAGTAGATTTTTTTCAGCTTTTCCAAAAACATTTTATCGCAATTTTGAATTATTCTAGTTAAAAGTGTTGTTTTCCCCGACATTGAGGGACCACACAGAAACAATCTGAAGGGTGTTTTAAATTGATACCTGCTGTTGGGGACAACAGTCGGAATGCAACTAACTGTAAATCATATGTGCTCAATGAATAATTAGTAGCAATAATTTTCCCCATAGATCTATATATTCAAGAACAACAAAAAAAACAATATTTCATGGCAGCATTTATTTCGACACTGCAAGAAAACAAATATTTGTTCAGTCAACATGAACAACGATAAAAATAATAACACTTGTTCAACAAGAACAGTTGACAAAATTTCTCCGGTGGTCAAAATTAAAACTCTATTTGTTTAACATGAACATAGGGCAAATATAACCATTTATAAATAAGCAATTTTCGTATTCAAAAAAAATTTATTTACAATAAAAAAAAACAATTTTTGTACATCATCATCAACACTTTTCTATACATCACTTTTTTTGTCAACTTAAACACTTTTCTATACAATAACACTTTTTGTACAACATAAAAAACACTTTTTGTCCATCAACAATAACACTATCAGTACAACACTTATTGTCTTAAAAACACTTTTTTTTTGTTCAACATCACTTTATGTACATTAGCTCGGAGTAACACACTATTCTGTACAACAACAACAACAACACTTTGTTGTACAACAAAAAAAACACTTGAAAACAACACTTGAAAAAAAACACTTGAAAATTGAACTAGCACAGTTGAACATTATGAATTTAAAGGTTGGGTGTCCCCCCCCAGGGCCGCGGGGCCGAAGGCCGGCCGGCCGCGGGCGGGACCCCCCCCCCCCTGGGCGTCCGCGGGAAGGGACCCCCCTCCCCTCCCCCCCGGGGCTGCGGTGGAAAAAGAATAGTTGTCGTCACTGCTACTGTCGGGTAGTTGAGGGTGGGTTAGTGGTGGTGGTGGTGGTGATGGTTGGGTTAGATGAACAGTTGAGTTAGGTTAATTTATGTAGAGGTTGGGAGTGGAGGTTAGTTCAGGTTAGGTTAATTTATCCAGACCAAGTTGATTGCGATAGTCAATGCATTCAACTCGGTCTGAAATACGGTAGTGGCCATGGGGTAGGACAGTCACACCATTCTCGAGCACATAGACCTTGTCAGATATACACGATATTGCATTCTTTTCTACTCTCACAGTATAATTTCTATACTGTAGAGAGCGAATTGCAAGCACTTGTGCTCTTGGCACTAGGCTACTTTCTACACAGTCTCTGTACACGCTCATGTTGAAATTACTCTTTACAAAATGTGTAGTCATCCCTTTACACGCCTTCTTTTCATCCCCACTATGAGTTTCAACGCAATAGACTTTGGGACCCGGGAACACCCCCCTGGCTATCAAATCACTCCAAGTCTCTTAAGTGAACATTAATAGTTGGTTGGGGAATTGATGTTTCACCAGACCTTTTTATTAAAATTGGGTTCAGTTGTTGAACTTCATAAGAGGGATGAGATAGACCACATTTAGAACATCACCCAACACCTCCACATATTCAGCCCTAGGTACATTTAACCGCCGAGAGTCTGTATCACCATAGTAAACTTGAACCTCCCCCTCCCGTGGCCATTGCACCTTGCACACATTGTAAAAGAACGACAACATGAGCTTTTTTGAAATTTCCAGTACTGAACTACCACCTGCGATATTCTTGTTCAGTACTACATTTCACTTTCGCCTGTGTAGAAGAACCATGCCAGTCTCTATGCTCGTGAATGATGTAAAATTGGGGTCGGCAATAATTCGTGCACACTCTAGAGGGTCAGTCACAACGTCGCAGCGAGATCTGTTTCGTACGCTCTCACACATTTTGCCAAACGCTGAATTTAAAATGAGCTTATACATTTCCTTCTCCACCTTTGAATTTGCATTAGAGCGTTTATTGACAAAGGTGTCGATAAACGTTTTCAAGTAGGGTTGCTGATTGAACTGTAGGACCCTGTGTATTTTAGTGATTTTGAAACCATTACTCACCATACAGTGCAAAAGCACATGGTGAACAACGATATTCTGCTTAGGGTCCAAATCAGCAATCAGTTTCTGTTTGGAGGGGGTCCAGTGCATCCCCATATCCTCAACCAATGATCGATTGTAGGGGCTCAGAGAGTCCCTGCTCACCGGTCGATTGATACAGGGAAAAACAAAATCTTTGACTGAGTCGTGAAGCGCCAGCGGAATGTGACCTTCAACTTCAAATAACCATCCTTGTGGCCCATTGTCCTCGACGGTGGTAATGTCGGGGAACTCAGAAGGATTCTCAAGCCATTGATAGTTTCCACACGGCAAAGAGTAGTGAGACATTGCCGAGGGGTACAATGAGTTCATGTCCAAGAACACTGCATTTGACTTTGCACCGGTGCTTTGTCCGCTCGGATCTGTTGATAAGACGCGGTCCCCATGCCAAACATGCCCTCCCCTCATTGAACGCTCTACAAAAAGGTGCTGATCTACATCCGTGATTAGGCCTATGTCCTCCCTTCTAATTTTAAAAATTAAATTCAGCACTAACTGGGGTGTTTAACAATAAGAACCTATATCCTACCCGAACTCTGAAGAGATCTGGTATGTGTTCTGACATCTTCTGGCTAGCAAAGTTTAAACTTCACTAGCCACGTAGAGTCTACAATGATCCCGATAATTTTTACAATCCCCCATGTACCACACCTTCTTGGCAAACTCATACTCCGTGTCTGAGCATTCACTGTTCGTCAGTGAATTGTAAAAAGATTCAATTGGAGGTAGTTTTTCCTCGCTTAAGCTTGCGCCAGAACAGTAATAGTCGTACGCGTATATACCTTTGCAGGTCAACAGGTCATACATTTCACTGTCAAGAAAGGGCTGTTTAAGCAAGGTAAAGCTATCAAAATTGTCGCTTTTTTGCAATTTACTCAATTGACACACTTCCTTGGGGAAAAAACGAAAGGAATCTACCAACCTAATTTTATTCCAGCGCTTATGTCTAATATCCCCGGCCTGCCATTTAAGCTCGAAAAGCAATAGCTTCTCAGCTGATTTGGGAATTATGTTGTAGGCAAATGAACTATTTACCCATGGACAATCTACTCCCCCTCCCTCCCTATGCATACGTGCCAGTGCCGGTAAAATAAATTTTAAATCATAATTGGAATTATGAATAAAAACAGGGATAAAAAACTGTTGGCTCACATTTAAATTACACGATCTATGAGCAACTCCTCTCAAATTACTAGCACCCGAGGAGAGTTCCTGCCACAAATGGTCATGATCTCTAACTTTCCCCCTCCCCCCTCTTTTCCCTTTAGTCCCCTTATCCACCGCTACAAACGCCCCCTTACAAACCCGACATATTTTTTGATTTTTAATCGCTATACGATCCTCTGCAGACAGCACCATTGGATAATGGGTATTTCTCAAACGAGAAATAGCGCCATTAGCCGTGACAATCAGTTTAGTCAATGCCTTGTCCATGCACTCAGGTCCCTCATCCAATGTTTCAACTATTTCTAACAACCGCATGGTGTTAGAACTGTCTCTTTGCGCGTGGGCGTAGGACAGTGCAATAGTCTGATGTTCTTTGACTCGGTTTGGATATTGGGGGTCATTCACCTCCACCAGCTTAGCCTCACAGTCCAAAGATATTTTGTTGCACTGGAGAAGATTATTCTGAAAAATTTTAAAATGTAGAATGGCCCTATCCCCTGAAACCGATTCCGGTGTTTGATAGCCGTGGCGGCTACAATGCCTCATGTGATTTTGTAACTTTAGTTCAGTCCAAAATCTAGAGAGGCATGTTGGACAGTAGAAACGGGCACTCTGTTTCTTACCACCCCCCAGAACTCTACTAATGTCAGTGATAGGATTAAAATGACCGATTGTGTTCGGTTGACTAGGTGGCGTGTATAGCAACCAAACCCAGTGTTTAACCAAATCAACTGAGGGACCCCTTACTGGGAAGACCACCCCCTTCTTTTTAGAGCGAGTTCCATCTTCAAATTCTGTTTCATATTGTACCACAGTAACGCCGATATTCAAGTGGGCATTAGCCCTTTCAAACATATCAATGGATCTTAGCGTCACTGGGTTTTTTCCTTCTAACCACGAAAAATCTACACTGGGAAGAGCGGGACGGTCCTTCCCATGTATAACCCAGTGATCTAAAGTCGTCTTGCTCGCGTCCCGAGTTAGAGCCTCGTATGCTGATATGAGGAAAGCATATCTGAAACACTTTTGACCTGTTTCAAAACAGATCTTCTGGACACCTTTACAACCCTACTAGATCTGGATTATATTTTAAAACTAGTATCCCTTTCAGACCCTATGCCCCCCTCTTAAAATAAAATCTTTCTTAAATTAACATATATTAACACTTAAATTTTCAACAAAAAAAAATAGAGAGACACTACCATTTTCATTAAAGTTCTCGAGATTTGTTATAATTTGATCGACCCAATCTATGAAAGCTCCCTCAAAATTTTCTAAATTTGAATAAACCAAACGCATCTCGGAATTTATAAAATGATAATAAACCTCACTTTTTCCATCATTTAAATAAAACACTTTTAGAACAATGGAGACCTTAATTAAATCCCTACCTCCCCACAATTGAATTTGGTTCTCCATAAGTGCACGAATTTTGTCTACATAGTTGTGTACAATTTCTATAGGGTCATAGACAAAATTACCAGACAAAAGCGAATTAAAAGGGTCCCCAAACATTGCAGTGAAAACAACTATATGATATAAAAGTCTGTGGGACAGCTGACACTCCGGGAGAGTTGTATCCTCCGCCCCCTGTGCGATAGGACCCCCACCTCCAAGTGGGTAAACCATATAGGGTGCCTGATCCCCTTCAGGTGTTCGACTTGGTATCGATTTGGTATAGGAGGCGGGAGGGGTCCCTGGTAATTACCGGGGCAAAACATTTAAAAATTTCCAATTGTTTTGCCGCAAGTCAACAGGTCAAGTCGCCATATCTGCTTCAACTGATCGCTATATACTCATCAATATTAAAAGGCTTAAAAACTATCATCTAGAAACTCATCAATATTATCTGGAATTTGATGTAAATCATCCCATAGTGAATTGTTGGGGAGCTCCTCATGTGCATCCTCTTCTTCTCCTTCTCCAACTGACGAGCAGGGGGAGATGGGGAGTAATGGAACCAGGACAACCTATAAATGAAAAAAATAGCTTATTTTCAAAGTGTTCAAATCATCCCTACTGCTGTTAAATTTTTGATTATTATTTCTTAATAGCATTTGTCTAATTCAAATGAAGATAATATAATATTTGAAATGTAAGGCTAATATTTTGTATTTTTTTTTAAAAGTGTTCAAATTTTTTTTTTTTTTTTTTCGACTGTTATCCCCGTCCTCAACTGGGTAGTTCTCGGGGCCCTGGGTGCCTTATGGTGCACGTACCTGATCCGTGGTGACTCTCGGTGGCACTTTCTCTGGCCCTTGGCACATCTCGTTTGGACGTGCCTGACCCGGGGTACGTCCCTATGGCGCTTCCCTGGCCCGTGGCACTTCCCGGGCCCGCAGCGCTTCCCGCAACGCTTCCCCGCCCCACAGCGCTTCTCGGACCCGCGACATATCTTATATTAGTATAAGATATTTACAATCTAAAACATGACATAGTAGGTTTTGATTTTGTTAAAACAATTCCTCCAAATAAAATTTCATATTCATACTCTTTATCTGCTCTGGGAAAAAAACATGATTTTAAAATGATAGTAATCTCATGTCACTATAAAAAACTCGTTAGTATAAAAAGTTGTTTTTTTTTTATAATATTTTTAGAGGTGGTGGTAACCATTATTTTATATCGAAAAATAAATCATCTAACCTTAATTTTACCAGAATATAGTGCCTTTTTTTTTTTTTTTTTGGCTTAACTAATATAATTTATCAAAAGGGTTAAAAAATGAAATATTATATTTTTATTTTGTTAAAAAAAATACTACAAAAAAATTTTAATATTAATAATCTTTATATGCAATGGGAAAAAACATGATTTTAAAAGGATAGTAATCTTCTGTCATAATACAAAACTCATTCAGATAAAAAGTTTTTTTTTATAATATTTGTAGAGGCAAGGCGAAGCATTCGTTTATATCGCAATAGAAATTACCTAACCTTACTATGACCAGAATATAGTGCGTTTTTTGGCTTCACTAATCTAATTTAGCAAAAGGGCGAATGCATGCACTTGACGTGATTCAAAAGGGGGAACATTATATTTCCTTTGGGGAGAAAAAATCTTTCAATATTCCCACTGAGATATACTTTTACGCAGTGTTCGAAAATGTTGCATGTGGAAAAGGCCTATAATAGTTGGATGAAATTGATAGATATTTCTATATAATAGGTAGGAAAAAAACGCTTACATTTGCATATCCCGACTGCACTTTTCCATCCGAAGGTCCAGGCGAAACTTGTTGCACCATCGGTGGCGGGCTTTGTTTAGTCGGGACAGGTATTCCATAGAAAGCAGCTGTCCATTTACTCTTTAGTTTTTGTCCTGATTGCAGTGTTGTCTGCACAGATGGTTGCACTTGTTTTGGGGTCGAGCCGTCGTACTTAATAATGGATGGTCTTGTCTCGTCCACTCTTGCTTTCTTGAGTGGAGGGGGCACGCATTCTTCATAATTTGCCTTAAAAAGAAGAGAAAAAGTTAGTTTCAAAATAATTTGCCCCTTTTTATAGAAAGAAAGTTAGTATCATCATCCATATAATTTTGTTTAGACAAAGCATTTATCACTAAGAAGCCCCCCCCCCTAAACCCAGAAGCACAGCAATAGGTAAAATTTGCAAGAAATGACCCTATTTTTAGCATGCTGAGAAATGTTTTTTAATAGTTCCCGTCTCTATTCTTTTAAAATAGAAAAGAGATTGTTAGTATAGCAGCTTCTATGCCTAAATTACAATCCTGGATGTAAATGCACACATATTAAAGCTATCTTTTTTTCTTAGAAACCATCGGTTCTCTTACTGCCCAAACGCGAAGAAACCGTTTTGTTTTTCATTTTAAAATGATGGCCCCCCCCCTGTCACCAATGTCCTAAATATATTGTTAGATCTTAATTTGAAAATAACGAGATTTCACCGCTTCTCCAAAAAAAAATTGTATATGCCTGCGCTTCATAAATTGCAATTGTCTGCATGAAACCTTTTTCATTTGACAGGAGAAAAACACCACCTTTTGATATGAGAAACCTTTTACAGGAAGTGCCTTAAAAAAGGGTGACTGCTAATTTTAACCACGCACTGGAGTCTTGTGTCAAATCAGAGCGAGCTAATAACAACAGAGCGATGGATGTCTCAGTTAGACAAAAGATTACACTTGATAAAAGTCAAACTTTAACTAAAAGAGAATTATTTCTTTTTGCGATAATTTGGGGTTGTAAAACATTGGTGGGGGGGGGGGTTAGGTTTCGAGGGTAAAAGAATATATTTTATGTTTTCCATTGATTATAATGATGTTTGTATGGTTTGGGGGGGGATTTGGGGTAAAGGAAGATATTTACGTTTTAGCTGAATATACTGGAGGATGTCCAAGGAAAATTTGTTTGAAAATAAAAAATGTACTTACATTGCAAATTGAAGTTGACATGGCTTCTAATTCATCAAATTTATCCATTGTTGTTTACACAGTGTCAAAATACTTTCTGATAATTGAATCACATTGCATGTCCGTTATATACGAAATCTCAAGGGCGAATTGTTATGTAACGGGGAAATCATATGTAACAAGCCCTCTGATTGGCTGAGAAGGAGGATGTATCCGACTCGCTGATTGGCTGAGAAGGAAACACGTGATCTAACTGTTTCCGGGAAAGTCATAACATTTGGGCGAGAGCAACAACAACAAATACTATTTCTGGACACCATGACATTCATGATCGATTACGCAATCAAGTTCTCGGAAATTCACTTCCCCCTCGAGTCCTAGATCAATAACATTGTTCCCGTTAGAATTCAATGCGCATGTGCAACCTTCGTCCCCGAGTTATTACACATAGAAACAACAAATAAATCGATCTTGGAAAAAGAGGTCATTGACCCCATTACGTAATCATTCTCCCTAATGACTCTATGCCCATATTTGGAGCCCTGTCAGTATTCTATGCCCATATAAGGAGCCCTGTCACGATCAATAGGGTCACTTCTACTACCCTTATATACGGAGTGATTTCTCTTCGCTTTGAGTTTTAATGTTATTCCTTACTTTCAGTTGAAAACATTTGTTTTTGTTTATTCAATTTGTAATTGCTTTTTCAAATAATGTCCTGGCTTAACCAAGACATGATGTGGGGTGCTTCCCCCCCCCCCCGAAAAAATCAATTTATTTCTGTTAAATTGTATACATAATAAATTGTAAGTTGTAAGAAATTGTAGTAGCGGTAGGGCACCGCTTTTTCAGTCTTCCTGCTTAAGGATTGAACTGTTGGATTATAGTTTGCTATTTAGTTTGGCTATTTAGTCAAAACTATTGATGAATAATAGTTTTTTGAATAAGTCCTTAATAGTATTTATATACTATTAAATATAGTATTTTACTACAGGATTTCGGGTGGACGGAAAAAGGTATTATTGGTCACATAGGTGGAAATCCTGCGTGACTTTTGATCTTCTACTACGTGACTGAAGCCATCGCAATTCGCAACCTCTACAATAGGGTTCTCTGTTGTTTAAATACATTGTATACATATGTTTAAATATATTGAAACAGCTTATATAAATGAAAAAAGAAATATATTACCATACAAAATCTCACAAGTGGCACTTGCCACCTCCCCCCCCCCCTCCCGAGAAGATTATCGGCCAGGCCCATGATATGCCGCTTCATTTTTCTACCTCTGTGGTGGTAGTTATGTGAATGTAACATTTTATGCTACTTTAAAAAAGATTTTCGCAATGGGAGGGGTGCTATTACCTCTTCCCCTAGCACCAATAATAAAGGCATATCCAAAACTATTCCTGGGAACCAAGAGGGATTAGATATCAATTTCTGAACCCAACCCAAAACTCAATTTTTATTTATTTGAAGCCTCAGTAAGAGAAAGGACATTTGGGCATTAAAATACACTCTTTTTGGCATCTCTCCCCCCTTCCCCCTACAAAATAACCCACCGCTCCCTCTTCATAATAGTTGATGGGTACTGACATATTCCTGAATATAATTTATGAAATATGAAGCAAAACTGTTTAATCAAATGAAGCTTTAAAAACAATATAAGAAACCTTTTCCTGTAAAAAGTATAAAGGTATTATTCCATTGCACCCTTTTTTAAGGAAGATGAGTGAATAATTTCTCCCCCCATCCTCCTAATACCTCTTTCTGTATTTATTTCAAAGCCGATATGAGTTTGGCAATTTGAGCTTTGAAATGTGCTCTTTCAGGCACATGCAAGGCCGTACCCAGAATTTTTTTCGGAAGGGGTTTTACTCAAAGATTTTTTAGAGGGGGGGGGGGGTTACGCAAAAAAAAGACTAAAAAAACGCATGCAAAATTTGTTTATATTCGTTTTTGTTACGTTTTTTACGAGTCAAAAACATTTCAGGCGGGGTTCAAACCCCCCGAACCCCCTCCCCCTCTGGGTATGGCCTTTGGCATATGCCTTCGCCTACTTGCACAACGACCCACCACCCCTCCTTCATAATAGCTGATGCGTAGTTATACATTACTTTACATAATTTCATGAAAAATCAAATGAATCAACTTAGTTTAAACAAGCATTAAGATATATATCCATGTTAAGATAAGATAAGTTTTATTCTTCATTAGATACACATACAATATTACGTGTTATTATTCCCCCAAAGGCTCATATTAACCATTTATCTTGTATAAACAAGGCTTACGTAACTTTTCAGGGACGAGTGTACCACCATTACTTCTCTGCAACTGGGAAGCCCGAAATACAGTTTTGAAAATTTTTAAATCGATTGGCTATCTCAGAATTTTTAATCGATGGCAGCTTGGTTCTCTTTTGGGCAGAACCGTAGCTTGGCGCTGCAAAATGAAAGAAAACGCCACTTTTCTGTGGCATAATCCCTTTGGTCAATAAACAGGCCACTAGAACTTTTGATTTTGTTCGAATGAGCCCTCTTCCAATCTTACAGGATTATCGGCTCGATACAATCACTCATGAACAGAAGATTACAAATATACAAATAAACATACATCCCTGATCTTTCTTCTGGAAAAAAATATATGCAAACTTCCAACTTTTAAATGGAACTTGAAACTTCAATAGTAGGGGTGTCTGATGTGCTCACTGTGTGTTGACTGGGGTTTTTGGGGATGCCTTTTCCCTTTTCTGAAAATCAGCCAAATTTTCTCAAACTGGTAGCTTTTATGGGTAACAAAAAAAAAACCAAATGAAAGGAAAGACTGACATCAAAACTTAAAATGAACAGGAACAAAACGGGAAATGAAATAGGGAACATGAATCTAACTGGAATGAATTTCAGGGGAAGATGTCCATAAAATTTTGAAAAATAGGTCTTTTGGTTTTTTTTTTCACCAAGAAATGCTTTTTTTAGGTAATTTCGTTGAAAAAATTGAAATAACCTGTAATAAAACAGTCCCCCTATATTTTGAAAGATAGATTACGCTCCTCTCCACCTACATTTTTGTGACTTGGAACCAGTGCATCACATTCCCCTTTGGGAATATTTTTTCTTTTTGAACAATTATGCCATTTTTTAAGTTATCAAGTTTTGATGGGCATATTTAATATTATTGAATTTGGCATAAAAAAATTTTTGGAAGCACCATAAAAATCAGACTGTTTTGATGCGTACAGACTGTTTTTTGTATATCAAACAGTTCGTGGTAACGAACTGTAAGTAAGGAGCGACCCGGAGCAATGGTAACCGAAACTCTAAACAAACGGAATTTTGATACCAATAGACATATCAAAAGAATCAGATTTTAATTCTGATTTCAAAAATATAAGTTTCATCAAGTTTAATCTTACTCCTCAAAAGTTACGCGCCTGAGAAAATTTGGCTGATTTTCGAAAAAAAGGGGAAAGACCCCCCGAAAGCTAGAGAACCTTAATGAGAATCACACCATCGTATTCAGCGTATCAGAGAACCCTACTGTAGAGGTTTCAAGCTCATATCTACAAAAATGTGGAATTTTGCATTTTTTGCCAAAAGAAAGATCACAGATGCATGTTTATTTGTGTGTTTTCCCCAGGAGTGATTGGATCAAACCAGTGGCCGTCGAGTATCATGGGAGGGCTCATACGAACGAAAATTAAAAGTTCTAGTGCCCTTTTTAAGAGACCAAAAAAATGGAGCGCACCTAGACCCTCTCCAACGCTCATTTTTTTCTCAAAGTCACCCAATTAAAATTTTGAGATAGCCATTTGGTTCAGCAGAGTCGAAAATCTAATAAATATGTCTTTTAAGATGACTTAATCCCCCACAGTTCCCAAGGGAAGGGCTGAAAGTTATGAACTTTGCCCATTACTTACATATTGTATTGATTATTGGGAAGTATACAGACATTTTCAGGAAGGATTTTTTTCTGGTTGGGGGGGGGGGGCTGGAGGTGGGGGTTACTCAGGAGAATCTTTCCGTTGAGTATCTTTCTTTGGGGTATGCGACATTTCTATGAAGGGGGCGCCGGATTTCCAAGCATTATTTAAAAAACGATCAGAAATTAAATATAAAAAAAACAAGTTTTCCGACTGAAAGTAAGAAGCAACATTAGAACTTAAAACGAACAGAAAATATTACGTATATGAGAGGGTTCTCCCCCAAGTCAATACCTCGCTCTTTAAGCTACAGTTTTTTTTTTAGTGCTTTCAAAAGAGCCATCTATTCTAATTAAACGGCCTTTGTGATTCAGGGGTTTGTGAATTAATTTTTTTTTTTTACTTTTAACGTAAAGACCGTGGTATTGACTAAGGGGAGATCCCCCTCGTATACGTAATAACATATGCGTAATAAAAAAAACAATAAAAAAAACAAGCGATACGGCTCAATAGTAATCGAAACTTTTAAAAACGGAGTTTTGATGTCAATAAATGTATCAAAAGAATGGGCTTATAATGCTAATTCTAAATATATAAATTTTATTAAGTTTAGTATTACTCATCAAAGGCTACGAGCCTGAGAAAATTTACCTGATTTTTTACAGAGGGGGGAAACATCCCCTACAAGTGAAAGAATTTTAATGAAAATCACACCGTCAGATTCAGCGTATCAAAAAACCCTATTACATAGATTTCAAGCTCATATCTGCAAAAATCTGCAACTTTGTATTTTTTGCCAGAAGAAAAATATCCGAATATAGAAGTTCGTTACGTAAGTTAATTTGTAAATTACGTCAGAACCAAATTTAGAGACAGCCATTTAGCAAAATTACTTATTCAATGACGGTTAGCCAAAATAAAAGCTGCATTAACTAAAAAACGATGAGAAATTAAATAAAAAAAACAAGTTTTTGAAACTGAAAGTAAGGAGCGACATTAAAACTTAAAACGAAGAGAAATTATTTCGTATATGAAAGGAGCCGTCTCCTCCTCAACGCCTCGTTCTTCACGCTAAAGTTTTTTATTGTTTAAAAAAATAAAGTTGTAAGACAGAGTCAAACTTTAGCGTAAAGAGCGAGGCGTTGAGGAAGGGACAGCCTCTTTCATATACGGAATAATTTCTGTTCGTTTTAAGTTTTAATGTCGCTCCTTACTTTCAGTTTAAAAACTGGTTTTTTTATTTAATTCCTATCAAGATTCAGTTTGCTTTTTGTTTTGGTTTTATTTAACAGGGGGATTATTTTACACTTTGTCGACTACTATGAATGGTCTTATAAATGGATCTGCAGAAGAAATGAAAAAAATCAGGCGGTTTTGAGCCAAGTCAACCAATCAATTGTTGGTCGGTCGCTGCTCCCTAAAAAATTAATATATAGTTTGTAAATCCTTTGCAGACATATATCATTTTCAAGTTATTTGCAGCAAATGCAATCGTGGGAGAATAGTCCGCAAGATAAATTTTTCTTACTATGTAACTCATTTTTGAAAAAGTGTGGGAGATTTTGCTAAGGTAGGTGAGAACGTCACACTTTCGGAAGTTAACTGTCTATACTCTTTCCCGTGAGAAATAACAGCATTCTAATAGGTCTTCTCCAGTGGTTTTAGAAGGAAAATAGTAACGTAGAAATAATGTAGGTATGTAGGTCTTCTTCGGTGCCGACAAAGGTATCATATGGTGGTATTGGTCGCCCGAGAAATACGCGATTATATTACAAAAATTGGCATTGTTTCAGTAAAACTTGGTTTCTTGTATGCTTTGGTTCCGCGTTTCGGAAAAATTCCAAGCTTATATTCAGGCAACATTCGAGAGAGGAATACCCCCTCCGTTCCAGTCGTCAGAAAAGAATCTCGACTTCATGATTAAAATATATACGGCGATGAAGCTTAAGGGCTATTGCAGGCATTGTGTTGTCCTTGCCTGGAAAATGGATTTGTTATAAGGATATTTGTATTTTTCTTGAAATCGACTTAAAATCGTGGCAAAGTATACCAAAGTATACACAAATCTATCGGGATTAATAAAAAGATTTCGACATTTTGAGAAACATTTGAAGGGGTCCAAAGGCTCTCACCCTGCGTAACTACTACAAGAAGATATTTTTATAAAAAAAAACAACAACAATAACAATTGCTTTGGCTGTTACGAAACACAAGTTTATGCATTGGCACCAATCCGTTAAAATGTAGGGGGAAGAGTTTTTCTTGCTTTTTCCATTTTCAATGAGAACACTAAAAAGGCATTTCTCAATCAAAATACTACCGAATAAGGTGTTTTTCAAATTCTAAGGGTGGGCGCAAAAAACAACTAGGGGGATAATGCCCCCTTAACTCCCTCCCCCCCAATTGACACCGCTATATTCAGATCATGTGGTGTGACCTGAAAAAATCCTGGAACAAATTCTGCGTTATTTGAGAGGCCTACTGGTGCCATACTCCCCTAGACTTTTTATCTAAAAATCACGTCAAAGAACGAAATTTAGCTTTAAAAAGCTGAATAAGTATAAATCTCCACTGTGAAGTTTCCATAAAGAATTACTGAAATGGTGGTTATGCCTTTACTTATGCATTATACTTTTATTATTTTTTTCAAATAATTTTCAACAATTTCTTTTTCAGACTATGTCTTTTTTCGCTGAAATTAACTTAGTTTCTATACTGGCAATCAAACAGTTCGTGGTAACAAACTATAAGTAAGGAGTGATACGGGTCAATAGTAACCGAAATTATAAAAAACAGAATGTTGATACCAATAGGTACATCAAAAGAATTGGATTATTATGCTGATTCCAAAAACACAAGATTCATTAAGTTTAATTTTACCCATCAAAGGACGAGCCTGAGAAAATTTGCCTGATTTTTGGAAAAGGAGGAAAACAGCCTTCAAAAATCAAAATATATGAATGAGCATCACACCATCATATTCATCGTATCAGAAAACCCTATCGTAGAGGTGTCAAGCTCCTATCTACATAACAGTGGCGGATCCAGAGGGGAGGCGATGGGGCGTGCCCCCCTAGCGTAGTCTAAAGTAGTGTAATTTACTTAATTAACTCAAGTTTGCATTAATTAAACTTGCTCCTAACGCAAGTTTATCGGATCAACCTATTTTGCACCCCTCCCTAAATTTTTTTTTCAGATCAACCTATTTTGCGCCAACCCCTCCCCCCTCAAAAAATCCTGGATTCGCCCCTTCTACAAAATGTGGAATTTTGTATGTTTTGCCTAACTCTTTACGCTAAAGTTTGAATTTCGTTCCAATTCCTTAAGAACGACACCTGAAATATAAGGGTCATTTAATTAGAACAATAAGAAGCTTTACTTAAAGTAATTAAAAATTAAAGCAAAGATCGAGGTATTGAGGAGGGGGAACCCCCCCCCCCTCGTGTAAAGAATAATTTCTGTTCTTTTAAGTTTTAACGTTGCTCTTTACTCTAAATTGAAAAGCTTTTTTATTAATCCTAGAGGGAATTTGTTCATGTCTAATTACATTTTGTTTTTATTAAAAATTTGAAAAGAAAGTAAAGGGGGTAGGGGAGATTAAGGTAATGGCAGTCAGCGGGTAATGGCGGTCACTATGATTTCTCATAAAGTGGATAACGCAGATTCATACCGATGGGTTCTGCCATCTCAAGACAGTTTATGGAAATACTACTAGAGCGCTCGGCATCTTGCCAGTTTGCCAGTCTTAGTTTGTCTGTTGACGACGTTTCACCTTATAAGACAGACAATAGTTTAATCCACTATCAACTCTTTCTGTTTACATTTCACGGAACGAGACTTATCTCGCAATAACAAGGTAAGGCATATTGTTGTATCATGTAGCAATTTATTAAGGTTTAAGCACTGATATTCTGATTTTTAGCCGTTAAATAATAACCATGCAGTTGGGATAATGGTGGTCACGACCGGCATTACCCCAGTAGTACTCATTTTATTTCTATGTTTCAGTTGCGGAGAAAATACAAGGAAAACAGATAAAGCTGCATGGACTGAAGAGGACTTAAAGAAGAAGACAGACATTTCTAGAGGATTATCGGTTCGAAAGGCTGCTGATCAATTCAAAATACCATCCATCACGTTGCAAGAACGAATAAAGAGTGGGATTGACTCTGATCCAAGCTTAAGCAGGAAGTGTGTCTTCCTTCTTGTTCACGAAGCAGCTCTAGTTGACTATGCAAAAACTTTATCGAAGATTTTCTACGGCATCACTGCACCGAAATTAAGAAAAATTGCATTTGAATATGCAGAAAGAAACCTATTAAGCCATAGATTTGATAATGAAACAAAAATGGCCGGCTTGGATTGGATGTAAGGATTCATGGACAGAAACAAAATTAGTGTGCGCAAACCTGAAGCCACAAGCATTGGAAGAGCCATTGGGTTTAATAAAGAGGAAGTAAATCGTTTTTTTCCAAAATTTAGAACAGGCTATGGATAAATACAAATTTAAAGATACCAATTATTGGAACGTAGATGAAACAGGGATCACCACTGTCCATGAACCTGGTCTAATACTGGCATAACGGGACCAAAAGCGTTTGGGTTCTATAACAAGTTGGGAAAGGGGAAAAAACATTACAGTTGTGTTTGCAATCAGTTCGGGAGCGCTTTATGCTCAACCAATGTTCATATTTCCTCGAGCTCGTATGTCCCCACTCTTAGAAAAGAATGGACCACCTGGATCAGTTTACTCATGCTCTAAGACAGGCTGGATCAATGAAGAACTGTTCGTTGTTTGGTTAAAACACTTTGCTCAGTTTACTCATGCTAGTAATGACAGCAAAATGCTTCTTACTCTGGACAACCATTCCACTCATTGCTCAGCTGAAGCATATGACATTTTTAGGGAGAAAGTGATTGTTATGGTGTTACTACCGCCCCATAAATCACATAGGCTTCAGCCTCTGGAAGTAATATTTTACTCGCCCTTGAAGGCTGCTCACAAAAGGGAATGTGATTTGTTCATGAAAACCAGGAGTTTAGTAAAAATAACCCCTTACAATGTAGCAGAGATATTCAATAAGGCGTATTCATCATTTGCTACGATTGCAAAGGCGACAAGTGGGTTCAAAAACACTGGGATCCATCCTCTTAATCCAGAAGTTTTCACAGATGAGGATTTTTTGGTAGAGGACATCCTCCAGAAGAATCAAGACTTAACGCCTGTTTGTGTGGACGTTTCCTTGAAAGCTACTGCAAATGAAGTCATCGCAGAAGTAGACGGATACGAAGTCACGACTGAACAAAACTTAGAATCCTCAGTGCTGCTTGATAAAGTTCATATTCAGCCTAACACACAAATTAATGTGTCTATACAAGAGATTTCTCCTCTACCTGGATGCAGTAATTGGGCTGATGAGCCAAGAAAAGGAGCGAGACAAAAGCAACATTCTCAGATCTTTACTTCAACACTGATGAAAATCCTGCTTGAAGAAAAATAAATAAAGCGAAAAGAAAAACAAACCAAGATCAAGATAAAACTAAAAAGGAAAGAAGAAAAGAACCAAATAACTAAGCGAGTGAAAAAAGAATTTAATGGAGAAAAGAAAAAGCCTGCTGTTCCTGAAAGAAAAACACAAAAAGTGGAGCAAAAGAAAATGAGCAGGAAACTTTTTGAATCTGACTCCGACACTTCAATTGATGAGACCTGTTTCTATAGCGAAGACACTGGGAAAGATGAAGAAATGTGGTATCGGTGCACTTCTTGTGTATTATGGGCACATCAAGAATGTTCTAGATGGGACACTCCTGAGGAGTATTTATGTGACATGTGCTCAAGAAAGTAAAATTGACTTAAGTTCTGCAAGCTCATAAGCTATGTGAATATTTTTTTTGGTGCTCGAATTTTTTAAGCCTTTTTTAGTATGGAAAGATGTTTTTGTTTTTTTGTTTTTCAAATAATTGATTTCTAATTATGTCCATACTTTCAATATTTTGCGTTTTAAATCGGAGAAAAATACCCCCCCCCCAGAAAAGGATTGAAAAATGTCAATAAGTCCATTTTGGCTTAAAAATTTTAAGTTTCATTTTAGTTTAAATGGCAGCATGAATACTTCCTTGAATTTCTATGACAATACTTGTTTTAGATTACCAAGTATGCCTGTCTTCTTTTGATCTTCCGTTGAATGTTAATACCCGAAAGCTGACGATGGGGTGTAACACTGGGTAACATGTTACCACAAGCAATAGCAAGAAGATACCCCTCTTCATCAACTATTATTTTCATTTTGGCATTCTCTTTGAGTGCAATCATCTCCGGAGATCTCAATCTCGCATATCCAACATCATAAGAGTTGAATTTATTTGGTACTCCAAAGAAATTTAATTCCTTACTGTCGTGACAATGCACACATACATTTCCAATAGTCTTACCACTTGTACTTGTTTCATAGTTCAAATAATTCTCCCTGTCAGCATTCAATGCTACAATAACACTATCATGTGAACACACTTTCTTGAAATGCTCCATCTTCATTTTTTTAAAGATACGACTTACGTGTTTATCCTTCCACTATACAATGATTAATGACCTATAAACATTCAATAAACTAGGTAGTGTCGATAACCTGCCATAGAGTACCAGTGGGACAGATGGTCGTGTCTACGAGCAAGCATAGAGTACGATTGGTACTGACGCAAGCATATTTCATGTCATTTTAAGATTCATAAAAAAGATCCAAGTGGTGAATTCCAGAAAAAGTTTTTTACTTACTTACAATTTTTTTTCATAATTTCATGAATGAAATTTCTGTATTGTGTAACCAAGAGGTGAATACAAGAAAGAGTTTGTTACTTACTTACAATTTTTTCATAATTTCTCGAATGAAATTTCTGTATTGTGTGTCCAAGAGGTGAATTCAAGAAAGAGTTTGTTGCTTACTTACAATTTTTTATAATTTCTTGAATGAAATGTCTGAATTGTGTGTCCATGAGGTGAATTCAAGAAAGAGTTAGTTACTTACAATATTTCCATAGTTTCTTGATTGAAATTTCTGTATTGCGTATCCAAGAGGCAAATTCAGGAAAGGGTTTGTTACTTACTTACAATTTTTCATAATTTCTTGAATGAAATTTCGGTATTGTGTATCCAGCTGGTGAATTCAAGAAACAGTTTGTTACTTACTTACAATTTTCTCATTATTTCCTGAATAAAATTTCCGTGTTGTGTGTCCAAGAGGTGAATTCAAGAAAGAGTTTGTTACTTACTTACAATTTTACATAATTTCTTGACTGAAATGTATGTATCGTGTGTCCAAGAGGCAAATTCAGGAAAGAGTTTGTTATTTACTTACAATTTTTCATAATTTCTTGAATCAAATTTCAGTATTGTATATCCAAGTGATGAATTCAAGAAAGAGTTCGTTGTTTACTTACAATTTTCTCATGATTTCCTGGATGAAATTTCCGTGTTGTGTGTCAAAGAGGCGAATTCAAGAAGCAGTTTGTTATTTACTTACAATTTTTTCATAATTTCTTGAATGAATAGAACTATTCTAAAGAATAAAGACGGGTTAAGCTTAAAGATATTTATTGCTTAAACATATTAAAAACGATTTCATGGGAAAAAACAAATATTTACATAAAAATGATACTTAAATTTCACTGTTAAACATCTACAAACGAGGATCCCATGATATAGAATACTTTTTACAGTGTCTTATGCACTTATCACGATCAGGTATGCCCCTAGGTAACCACTGCGCGAAGAACCTGACCTCCTCTTTAGGACGACAAAGCCCCTTCGAATTTGGGACACTTAATTCTTCAAAATTGGAAACTGAAATCCTAGGGTCACAGTTTGGAATTAAAACTTTATCTTTAAGTACGTTACCCTTTACGTATAGTGCTTCAACCTCGAAAAAGCTGCAAATTTCACTCACTTCTTCCTGAACATTTCTCAGTTCTTGACCACTTTTATTATGTGATGTAATTACTCGATCGTAGAATCCCAGTCTGTTTATACGGCGTAATTTAGTACTCCATAAGCTTTTATCATACTCAAACATATAATAGTTCACTATCCAATGATAACAGCCAATTTCTTCGAGTTCCATAGACGATATTAAAAATGCACATTCAAATATAACACCACAAGATGCTTTTTTCAAACCAATAAATTCTGTATCATATAGTCCTGTCATCCTGGAAGCTGTTAATGTAATATGTGAGCAGAGAAGTACTTCATCAAACTTTTATATCTTTGCTCAAGGTTAGAAAGACTTATAACTAGGTGGAGGAGTCCTAAAACCATATGAATTCATTGTGTGGAGGAGTCATAAAACCCATAGAATTCATTGTGCGGAGGAGTCATAAAACTTTCGGTGTCTTTTTATGCAAATGAAACATGGAAATTGTTACGTAACTTAGCTTGTAAAATATTACATGTTTGTTAATATCATACATCTCCAACTTTTTAATAGGTATTCTAAGCGTTTGTGGTTTTAGTGTACTCTAAAAATAATGTAAATATAAAAAAGTAATGTATAGTATATTTTTAATGAAGTAATGACATGTAGAATATTAATATAAAAATATGTTTAATACCATATTGTATAATATTAACATTGTTGAATAACTTTAGACATTCTGAATCTGCATCATAAAATAATTAATCGTGTCATCTCTTGATAGTGCGCTCTGTAGAGATATCCATCTTGTCTTTGTCTCTTCTTTCTATCTTTCTTTTCTGCTATATCGAACCTCCTTTTGTGAGAGCTTCCTTCTGCTCCTGATCTTCCTTGTAATGGAGAGGATGTCCATTGTCTGTATTGCTTCTTGTGATAATGGTCACTCTCTTCCACTGCATAAACTGATGAGCCTATCCTTTTTCTCACCATTTCATCAAAGATTCTTCTTCTCATTTCACGCAGATTGTCCTTTTCTATTGCGTTTTCCACGATTTCTAAATTTGCTGCATTACTCTCATACGAATTACTGAAGTTATGATAGTGGCCATTACAAATAGCACACTCACAATAAAAAGATATTTCTAACTCTACACATTGATCCATGTTATAATCTGCTATGTTGTTGTTTAATGTAACTTTAGTTCTCAATGGTACAGTCGTGTGGTGTCGATAATCGGCCATGGAGTACCACAGGGAAAAACGCGTCTGGTCTATGAGGAAGCATAGCGTATGATTGGTACAGCCGCAAGCATATTTCATGTCATTTGGAGAAAAAGTTGGAGGGAGGGGGGTAACCTTGGCAATTTCACTTAACAAGGATAGCTAAAAGCTAATTCAATAACCCATTAGCATACTCATTTCAAACATCACATTAACCCATTCGAACAACAGATTCTATTTTCACTGCCGTCGGTGCTTTAACAGTAAACAATAAGTCGGTGTGGGAGGATCTTACTCCAACTCAACCCCCGAATCTTACTATGAAGTGGTACTAGAAAGTTTATATTAAACTAAAATCATCGACAAAGCGAAAAAAAACATGACAAAAATCAAAGTGTTGCCCTTGTAATCAAATTATCCTATTTGTGTGGGAGGGTCTTTATTAACACTTTTTTGCCTAACAATCTGAAATATATCATTTAGAATGATATATTTTCATCAGCAATAAAAACAATGTTAAAAAATAAATTACCACCACTATAAAAAAATAAACACTTCGAAACATATATTTTCAAAGCACATTTTCTGATCGACTAATTTAAAAGCGGATAGTTGCAGTTTGAAAGTCGTTTACGAAACGTTGAATTGTTCTTTGTCCCTAAGTAATGTGCGAACTTCAGACGAGTTCAGAAGGACATTTTTTTCAAAATTAGCTGGTGGAAATATTAAACAATATAGGCGACTTATGAAAACTAATATTTTTAGGAGGATGGGGGATGATCTTATTGTATTGTCTGAAATCCTTGCATTTTAAGTTTTTCCACTAAATCTACAGAATTACATATGTACTATTTTTGGGAATAAAGCAAAGGTTTGAATGCTGTACATAACAATTTTCCAATATTGGAATCAGGGCTTTCGTACATGCTACAACAGGCCTTAAGGGAATACCTTGCTTATGTAATTTTGGTAAACCGTAAAATTTTGGACAAAAGCTAACACGGGGGAGAAGTTTATTATATAATTGTGGGGTGATTACGCCATTTTGTTTAGATTCTTTAATTCGGTTATAACTTTATTTGCAAACTTATCAGTATGGTCGTGAGTCAAGGAAGTATATGTATTTCTGTCTTTTAAGTGTGAATAAATTTTGTTGTCATAATCTAACGAATGTGTGGTTTAGGTTCAGCTGAATTCCACCTCTGAAGTTACATTTTCGAAGTACGTAGTCGATGAGAATAGCAAACAACACTGGGGAGAGGATACATCTTTGGCGGACACCATCTTTGGCGGACACACTGAACCATTCAGTAGGGTCCCCTTCATCAGTCCGTACAGCACATAACTGATTCTCGTATAGTCTGACAATCATACAAAAAATTTTGTCGGGGAATCCATAATACCGAAGTATTTTCCATAGTGAGTCTCTGCGGACCTAATCAAACGCTTTCAAAAATTCAATGAAGGTAACAATAATCTCAGTCTCCCATTTGTTTGCTTCTTCTATGAGCACCCTAATACTGAATATCAAATCAGCGCACAATCTCTCTGTTCGAAACCCATATTGCTCATCTCTTAATATTGCGTCGAATTTTGACTGAATACGGTTCAGTAGTACTTGGCAGAAAATCTTACTCCCTATAGACTGCAGAGTGATAACTCGCCAGTTATTACAGTCGGTTGTTCTTTCTTTCTTAAAGAGCTTGACAATAACCCCTTTCTTCCGATCGGTGGGAATGTTTTAGTTTCCCATATCTGAGAAATAACCACGTGAAGGGGCTCAGCAATGACTTCAGCTCCATACTGCAAGAGTTCAGGCTGTAAGCCATCAACTCCTGCAGCTTTGCCATTCTTAGTCATATGCAATGCTGTCATGACTTCAAGCAGGCTTATAGGTTATTCGCTTATGTCAAGTTGGAGGAACGGTAGCTCAGCCGGAGGGGATACAGGGTTTGTAGGTGGTATAAATTTTAGTACCGCATTGAGGTACTAACCACCCCCCCCCCCCCCCAACTCTTTTTTCCTAAATGCATCCGATAAAAAATTTGAGATAGCTATTTTGTTAAAAATATTTCAAAGATCATATAATAAAAATTCCGGTGTTGACACGACCCTCTAGGGCCCGGGGCAGGCGTTGTAAGTTATGCCCTGGGGGCATATATGGGTCTTATGGAACTGATGCTCGTATTAACTTCAAAGAGGGCTCATTTGATTGGAAATTGAAAGTTCTAGTCCACTTTTTAAGAGTCAAAAAAAATTGGAGGGCACCTAGCCCCCCCCCCCCCCTCCACGCCATTTGTTCCTAAAACCCTTCCGATAAGAACTTTGAGATAGACCCTTTTTTTAAAAAATAGTTCAAAGACCATATAACAAAAACTCTGGGGTCGACACAGCCCCCCAGGGCCCGAGGGCAGGCGGTGTAAATTATGCCCTTGGGGAATACATGGTTCTTATGAAAGGGGTGCTCGTATAAACTTCAAAGAGGGCTCATTTGATTGGAAATTGAAAGTTCTAGTTCACTTTTTAAGAGTCAAAAGAAATTGGAGGGCACCAGGCCCCCCCTCCACGCCCTTTGTTCCTCAAACCCTTCCGATAAGAACTTTGAGATAGACTTTTATTTTAAAAATAGTCCAAATACCATATAATGAAAACTCCGGGGTCGACACAGCCCCCCAGGGCCCGAGAGCAGGCGTTGTAAATTATGCACTTGGGGTATACATGGTTCTTATTAAAGGGGTGCTCGTATAAACTTCAGAGAGGGCTCATTTTATTGGAAATTGAAAGTTCGAGCTCACTTTTTAATTGTCAAAATAGATCCGAGGGCAGCTAGTCCCCCCCCCCCCCCAACGCCTTCTTTTTCCAAGCCCATCTGATAAAAATCTTGAGATAGATAAATGTTAAAAATAGTTCAAAGGTCGGATAAGAAAAACTCAGGCGTCAATACAACCCCGCAGGACCCAGGGGAAGGCGTTCTAAGTTATGCCCTAAGGGCATGTATGGTTCTTATGACAGGGATGCTCGTATAAACTTCAGAAGGTTAATTTGATTATAAATTGAAAGTTCTAGTTCACTTTTTAAGAGTCAAGATAGTTAAGGGCAACTAGCCCCCCCCCTCACCCTTTTTTCCCAAAAGCTATCCGATACAAATTTTGAGATAGCCAGTTTTTTGGAAATTGTTCAAAAACTAGATAAGAAAAACTCCCCCCAGGGCCCGGGAGATAGGCCTTGTAAGTTTTATCCTGGGGGCGTATATGTTTCTTATGAAAGGGATGCTCGAATAAACTTCAGAGAGGGCTCATTTGATTGGAAATTGAAAGTTCTAGTTCAATTTTTAAGAGTCAAAGTATATCCGAGGGCAACTAGAGACCCCCCGCCCCCACACACCCTTTTTTCCCCAAGCCCATCCCATAAAATTTTTATAATAGCCATTTCATTGAAAATAGTTCAAAGGTCAGATAGGAAAAATGCCTGTGTCGACACAACGCCCCAGGGCCCAGAGGCAGGTGTTATGAGTAATGCTCTAGGGGCATATAGTTCTTATAGAAGGGATAATCGTATAAACTTCGGAGGGGGCTCATTTGATTGGAAATTGAAAGTTCTTTCTCACTTTTTAAGAGTCAAAATAGATCGGGGGGCAACTAGCAACCCCCCCTCCCCTCCACGCCCTAAATGCATCAGATAAAAATCTCTAGATAGACATTTTGTTAAAAATAGTTCAAAGTTCAGATAACAAAAAACGAATGGAAATTGAAAGTTGTAATTCACTTTTTAAGAGTCAAAAGTGATTGGAGGGCAGCTAGCCTCCCTCCACACTCCATTTTTTTCCCAGAAGCACTTCATATAGAAGGGGTCGTCGTATAAACTTTAAATGGGGTTCATTCAATTGGAAATCGAGAATTCTACTGCCCTTTTTAAGAGTCAAAAGTGATTGGAGGGTGACTAGCCCTCCCCCAGGCCTTTTTCCCCAAATACATCTGATAAAAGTTTGAGGTAGCCATTATGCTAAAAATAGTTCAACAAAAACTCCGGTGTCGACACAACCCCACAGGTCCCGGGGGCAGGCATTGTAAACTATTTCCTGGGGCCGTATGTTGTTCTTATGAAAGGGATGCTCGTATAAACTTCAGAGAGTGTTCATTTGAATGGAAATTAAAAGTTGTAGTCAAGGCCGTATCCAGGGGGGAGGTTACCCGGTTTGAACCCCCCCCCCCCCGAAATTTTTGACCGACTCGGAAATAAGTCGAAAATTAGTAAAACCTAGGTAAAAATCAGTAAAATTAGTCGAAAACTGAGTCAAAAATTAGTAAACCCTCCCCCCAAAAAAGTCAAAAATTAGTAACCCCCCCCCTGAACAAAAATCCTGGATACGGCCCTAGTTGTGGCTCATTTTCTCACAGTGAAAAAAGACCAGAAGGAAGATGCCTTCACTCGCTTTCCAAACCTTCGGGTGTATCGATTGGCTAAACCCCTTCAGTATAAAATTGTAGTGACCATTTTGTTAAAAATCGTGCAAAAATCAAGTATATTGAAACTATTGTCGGCACAGCCCCCCAGGGCCCAGGGACAGGCGTTGTAAGTTTTAAACTCTGGGAATATATATGGTTCTTATAGAAGGGATGCTCGTATAAATTTCAGAAAGGGTCCATTTGATTGAAAGTAGAAAGTTCTAGTTCAATTTTAGAGAGTCAAAAGAGACCGAAGGTTAATTATCTCCCCCCACGCCCTTTTTTCCCAAAACCATCCGATAAAAATTTTGAGATAGCCATTTTGTTAAAAATAGTTCAAACATCAGATAAAAAAGAATCCGAGGTTGACGCAAACCCATTTTTTCACTTTGATATTGTGACTTTGAGACCAGTTTTGATACTTTGATGAACATTTGATTTCTTTTTTTAAGTTTGATTTTGAAATAAGGAATTTTTTAAAACTTGAAACTTTTTGTAATCAAAAACGAACAAAAATTAATTAAAAAAAAAAATTTCCGAAAAAAAAGTTTTTCAAAGAAAAGTAAATGCCATTTTAAACTTAAAATCAGCAGATACAAATACCTGCTAAAATACAAACACAAAACGACCGGAAATTACTATTAAAGAATAAATGAAACCCAAAACGAACAGAAATTAAATCAACCATCATAGCAAAAATACAAAACAAGTGATAATATAAATGAATGAATTGATCTTAAAGCGAGTAATGATTAGATTGAATAAGAAAATCAAGATTAAAACGAAAAAAAATTCCTCTTGAAGTATAAATGAAACTTAAAACGAACAGAAATGAAATAAACAATTAATGCAAACAAACATACAAGTCTAAAACCTACTGCGTCATTGGCACTTTACTGAAAACTATATGGTTCTTGAGCAGTCTTGGAAAGTATAAACAACATCAAATTGAATATTTGATATATAGTGATATTAATTGTTGAAAGATCCATCAGATCAAGAACTTATTTGACTGTAATTTTGTTTTTATTTTCAATGATGTAAGAACTGGAAAAGAAAATATTTGTAATATAATTCGATCTTAATTAAGTGCCAATGATGCAGTAGGCTCTTGGTTTTTATTTACAGTTAAGGAAGGAAGCAGTATCCAAACTCTTGTTTGTAGTGAAACTATATTCGTTTTGAACAACTTTAAAAAGAGTTAATAAGTTAAACTGAATATTTGATGTATAATGATATTAATTGCTGAAAGCTCATCAGTCCAAAATATTACTATGATTTTAATGTTTATTTTCAATATTAAGCACAAAAGAAAATATTTGTCATAAAATTGGTTTTCAGTAAAGAGTAGTAAGTTATATAAAGCTTTCACACCTACATTCAACCCTACAAGAATATGCTCAAAAGTGTACGCACTTTCACACCTACGCCTGAGGCATGGATATGCGTGTAGTTTAACCGGTACATTGACTTGCCACGGGTCAATCACCTATTACTACGAACGATACTTGCCCTACCAAACGGGTTTTCTAATTTGACACTCATTTTTTTGGGGTCAGTCGGTTAGAGAGAGCTGGCGGTCACACTAACTTGATTAGTAGTTGGATTCAGATATAAGGAGTAATTTTCATGGTAGTTCATATTAGTAAGAGAATTAAATTCAGAGAGAATAGTTTATTTGAGAGGATATTAGTGGAAAAAAAAATGAGTGGTGCATTTAAAATATTGGAGATTAATGACGGAACCGACAGCAGTAGCAGCAACGATATACGAGTACCAAATGTAGCTCTGCAAATAGCCGCTGGCTTTAGACTATGCCTTGAATGGGACAGTATCTATGCTAGATGCGTGATATCATTAAGCAAGTTTAAGCAGGAGGAGCAACTATGTTTCGATGGAAAAGTGAATACTCTACATATAAATAAACCTCGGTCAATATTAGATGTTATATATAAATATATTGATGAGAACAAAATTCATCTGTAAATACTATTATTGTAATTATGTTCAATAAAAATGTTTCTAAATCAATGGTAATTTTTTTTTCTATAGTAGACTAGCGTATATTTTTTAGAGTAAAAAAAAAAAATTTTGGTTAGTCTGAATTTGGTTGTGAAAGACTTAGGACTCTAAAAAAAAAAATGAATGTATTCGCGAAAGAGCAAATAATTAGGAATCTAGTTCTTATGGACAAATATTTGATTCTAGATGATGATTTTCTAGAGTTGTCTATTCAAATGAAGATATTTTCTCGGGGGATGCTTGTCGACATAATTAAAACTGATTATCCATCATTAGACAATTGCATGAAGCTTTCTATGTCGTGGTTCAAATGCATTTACACAGTTTATTGATATATTGATCACGACACGGCAAAATGATATTGTGGATGTACTTATAAACATTAGTTCTGAAATTTAAGACTTTTTTCATGAGAAAGATGATTCTCAAGGATGATTTACTCCTCTCTATCTCTATTTCAAACAATTTTTGTTGTTGTTAGCACAGTTTGATTGTGGTAGTAAGAGTGTCAACACATGAAAAAATGTTCCATACATATCCGTTTTGTATGTACACACTGGGCAGCTGGTCATCATCATGTGAGAATTGCAGAATGATTGATGAGTATGATGAGAAGTGTGGATTATGCAACCCGTGTAAATTGCATAGAGGATATGCTGTACAAATTAAAGGTTGTAATTCCTGTCTTGAAGAGGTGTGTGACTCTCATCCTAGAGGTCACCTATTCTCCAATTGTCATTAAGATAAATGTAATCAGTAAGAGAATACATACCTTGGTATGACTGGAAAGAATCCTGACCGTGATTATATTTTATTGCCACGAGATTGGTTTCGTCATGGCTTTACATTGTTCGGGGAGGAGGACCCGGGTCAACGATTCAACTGTTGGAACAATAAAAGATTATGGTTTCTACGTCATCGTTGTGAAGACACTGGGTGTTATGATTATAAGCCCACTGATTTTTATTTGGCTGTGACGGAATGTGATTCGACACTTGAGGACACTGTTTGGGAAATTGCTTCAAATAAGCAAATTGAAACATGTGAATTCTATAGAATGAATGAGAATAGTATCATTGACTATACAAAGAGATATGACAAGAGTGAAGTAACACTCTACTATAGAAAATGTGACCCTGACATTGCAGTACATCAGGATAAGTACACCGTGAATTCAGATAATCTACCTGCACTAGTAGTTGTCGACAAATACCTAGTAGTGAATGATATCTAAAGAGTAGAAAAATCGTTTTATCATGTATATAATTTTTTTTATTAATAAACAATTTCACATACATCTTTAGAACATTTTATTCTTTGGGCACTAAAATCAATATTAAATACACTTGTAAGTATATTCTCCACTAGAAAGTCGTTCAATTGAGGTAAGTCAACGCAGATGTCGAGAAACTGCTTGTAGGTGTAGCCACGACATCTGAACATGAAAAAGAGTAGTGCATGACAGCCAAATATCTTAGTCGTTAAATCCTTTGCTCTTTCTTGATTTTTAATAATGCGTGTATCCCTGCTTTCAATAAATTTGGGGAGGTAGGGAGCGTAGAATGAATATGATTGCTCAAGAGGGTAAAAAAATTCAATATTTTTCCTTGTTTGAAAGATATATCTCCCCTAACAGGTCGTTAAGGTTAATGGACTGATATTAATAATGAGTGTGCTTTCTTTAAATCTTTGAATTTTTTCTATGAAGTTTGAAGGTATGCAATAGGACTTGTACTGGGACATGTATGGATCCATACTAAATACGTTGATTATTTGGTTTGTGTTCATGGTGCTAGGTCTAGTAGAACGGTGCTAGGTCTAGTAGCGTGAGACTCTCAGTCAGAGCATCGGCAAATGTACACTCTAAACGTACATTCCCTGTTCGTACTATACTCATATCCTGAGTCCCTGACAAGTCCAAAACAATAACTCCATGATTTCTTGAAAACATTGAATCGGTTATTCTATTTTCAAATAGTTGAGAGTCATGATCTAGGGATTGCATGGTCAACTCGTACAGAGTTCTGTAGGATTTTTTGTCAAATGATAGAGTGTACAATGGAATTCCATTCACTTTGCACACGAGGCTAGACAGACCAAAAAATTAAAATCATGGGGGGATTCAGTCCAGGATCTGACGGCACTGCCACTCTTCACAAAGGCCAAAGCCAATTTTGATGGGATTTCTCCATTGATAAATGATGAATCGCTATAGATAGGACAGTCGGTGACAATGTGACGTTGATTAGTGATCGCAAGGGGAACAAGAAGTTTAATATTGTTACCATTGGTTCTTAGCTTTTCCACTGCCAATGCAAAAGAGTTCACAACTTGTTGTTTTCGGAAATGAAGAATCGTCGATGTGATAATGACATTTACATTAGATGCTGCAGGAAATGTTTTTCTCAAAATGAAATTTGATGGGGTCATCTGTAGCTTTATGTCAATCTTGACATTGGGGGGTAGCCATTGGGATATATTGAATATCTCATGATTTAATATTCCAACTAGATGATACTCCTGGGTCACTGCAGTAGTCAACTCACCGTCAGTATCAACACCTGACCGACATTCATAGCCTAATGATTGTCCTCACAACTCCTTGTAACCCTTTGGTTTCATCATCATGAATTGTTTGTAGCTTGCAGAGTTTGATAAATTATTGCTAGTGCTCACCAATGTTCCATTAATAAATACATTAATTTGTTTGAATAGGTTGTGTAGAATATAGTTTTCATAGGAGAGACCGACGCCGGCATTTGGAGTTGTATTATCTGACTTTTTCTTCACCACAACATTTAAATCAATAAATGTTGACGACAAGTCAATGAAATAGTCTTCATTGGAAAATATTTGAAAGTGTATATTTTCCGAGAGGGGTTGTTGGGGGGTGAAACTGTTAATAGTAGCTATATCTGACACTGATATCAACGTTTTCAGCATTGAATAGATTAAATGAGAAACTAATTGATTGATATGATTCCTCGTGGGGGAGACATCTCATCCTAAGAGAAGAAATTCTTCTTTGATTTAACGATCTTTGTCTTTTTATTCTTCTTCTGCTGCTTATTACTCTTCCTTGTTTTATTCCTCAAAGTCCTTGTTGATGTCATTTGCTTCCTGCCTGGGTGGAGACTAATGAGTGAATGACTCGAACGCATCCTTTTCAATCCCTCCCTATTTTGTAGAGATTTTAGTTGCTCACCAACGGCTCTTGCTGAAGATCTAATATTTTCCTTAACACTCTCCTTGAAATTCTTGCCCGAACTCCAGTCCTGTAGTCTGGAGGCAGCAAAATTTGATGCAGCAGGTACAATATATTTTCTGGCAAGGGTTAGTGCAGAACGAAATAGCCTAGCAAACCAGCTACCAAGACCATAGCCACATATTGTAGTATGGCCCTTGTAGTAGTCCAATCCATTGCCTATTTGACGTGGACTCAAAGCACCAACATAACAATCCATATCGGGACAGACAAATGGAATTCTCCTATTCTTCATTTTAGGTGATTGTACTGTCGTTGACAATGGGTCGAAAATGACATGTAATCACTGCTAAGCCTTTTGTTATTGCTAGAGGATCACCCAATTCACTACTTAGTGTTAACTGACAGATTTCCAAATACGAAGTGTTTACAGGAACATACTGAAGATGCTTTATATTATAGTGATGAACAAGTTCATGAGTTGTTTTTCGTTCAAGAACACGTAGGAGGGGGACATTTGAATTACCGACTCTCGATGTTTCCCCAAAGGATGCATAGAGAAAGATGCAAGAGTCCGAGGCAAAAACAGGTGGATAATCAGCAAAAATAACTTGATTCATCCCGTAAACGGTGTCACCATTTTTCCCATTGATCATATTCTGTTTAAAGTCAAGAACATCTCTCAGATTATCATTTAGAATAATTATTTCAGTGTCAAGAGGTGAGGTAATGTAAATCCTATCATGTTCCAATGAATAATTAAAGTGGAATTTACCATTCCTACGATATGAGATTTTTCTATTGATTGCACGACACAAACCTCCCATATTATCATATTCAATATATTTCAATTTAGCATGTGGATATTCAATAGATTTAAGTGCTTCAATCCATCTATAGTAGACATAATTCAACCCTTTCATAGTCCAATCGAGTGGTATAACTTTTATATCATACGCACCATCCTTTCTCAGGATTTCAAAATTATGTTTGAGAATACAGTCGACAAGAGCCACTTCATATGCACCATCAAATTTGATGACAGGGGAGATTTTTGTCTAAAAATCACTTTTCGTATTCAAGTCATTGTAGAAAGGATCGGAAACGTTGGACAGGAATGTTATATAGAAATCATTGGGCATTGTCAATATCTTCAACACCGATTCCAAGAATGAAAATCAGAGTTGTATCCTAGCCACCGAACAAGTAACTGTTTTTTACCCCTGCGTGTCTTTAATATCTTTTCAATTTGATAGATTTCACTAGCATTTTTAACTTTTTGTAGTTCATAGTCATAAAAGCCACCGAGAATCTCTTCATCTTTGGTATCACGCAGGCGATAATTTACGGGTTTAGTGTCTAGGATTTTTGCCACTTTAAAAAGTTCGGTGGAACTTTAGAAAGTTCTTTTTCAAAAACATTAGTTGTTCTATTAATTCGAACAGTATCACCAACATTGAATTTATTTTTCATCTTCTTGACAGCCGATTCATTGGAATACTGTTTAAGAAAGGTGTCAATTGTATCATGATCAGAATGATGAACTTCCGCTGGCGTAGAGTTGGACAATGATCGATGAGGTCGTTGATTATAAATCAACATGATTTTATCAAGATCATGAATAAAAGCCGGTGTATTTTTCAATGTACAATATCTTGAAATTAAAAGTCGAATAGTTCTTATCAATCGTTCGGCCAATGCAACCTTTATAGGACTGTGACTATGATAGAGCAGTGTACTATATTTCTCTAGTACTTTTGCAACATGGGGATTAACAAATTCACTGCCGCGATCCGTTTGAATTTTTTATATGAATCCTGTTCAAGAATACTTTCAATGGCCTGAGGAACTTCAACACCTCTCTTTGATCGCAATGGAATTGCATATGCATAGCGACTTAAAACACAGATTGCAAGAAGAGTGTGCTTGTACGGTGTATTGTGACGTCGTTAAATCTCATCTAAAATTAGGAGATCTGCTTGAACCATGTGCAGTGGGAAACAGGCTTCAGTTTTTCGAAAATTATTGGCATAAAGTCTATTATATCTATTTAGAGTGTAACTCGACTCATTCTGTAGATAGTATTGTACACTTTTAGTGGAAACACCAGTGACCTTGTAAAGAGTGGTGGGGGAACTTAAAATCCTCGCTTCACCAGTATTTTCATAAGCACATTTCAGAACTTTAACACTTTTGAACGTAAACACGTTGTGTAGTGTCCGCTACCCTGTTGTATTCTGGCGGTTGGTGATGGTGATAGTGACGGTGACTCGATCCGTCTTCGCTTTTGCGTAGATATAAGCGGTGCACTAGTATTATTAAAAATTGATCTAAAATCTTCTTCTTCTTCAATCTTATTTTTGGATGGGCTTAATGTTGTTGATGATGATGATGATGATGATGATGCAGGTTCATTTAATTTCTTTACAATTTGTCTACTCCCAATGATGCGGGTGTGCAGTCTTAATTTGTTTATAAGATTGTATAGCTTATTATCAAAATATGATATTTCTTTGCTATTGTTTGCAATGTCATAGATTAAATAAAATAGATTGTAACTCTTTCACCTAATTATAATCCCTGCCCATTAAATCTCAAATTAATTATGATCTTCACAGCTTTTTAAGATATTGGTTAGGACTCATGTTAGCTTTTCACCATAGGTTTGGGGTCTTATATTTCTAAATTTAGATACAAATGAATACAAATACACCTTATTTAATTTTGTTCCCGAAGCAGAATCCTGAGGAGATGATTCCTTTTTGGGATCAGCAGCAGCAGCAGCAGCAGCAGTGGGCTTCGACCGATAGGACTTGTGTTTGTCCACTCGGCGAAGTGCATGTTGAAGTAAAAGCAGTGTTTTATCATCCTCAATATTCTCATTGTCAAGGAATTTAATCAGATTGTTCTCAAAGTGTTCGACGGGCGAAAGAGCGAGTTCTATTGGAGTCGATATATAGTGTTATGCCATTCTGACTAGATAGAACTGTTTTTAAGTCCTGCAATTATTGACTCTAAAAGCGTGAAAAAGCTACCACCTGCCTGAAGAAATAGCTTCCTTTTAAAATTCCTGCCTTTCTTTTTAAAGGCCAATTTGAGTACAATGGACCGATATTGCTTTGCCTGTTGCTTAATTACTTCTGGCACTTGAACATTACCCTTGGTCACAACAAAGTTTGAATATTAGATTAATGAATCATTGTAAATACCGTGTTTGAGTATTGCTTTCCTAAGCGGAGGTCTTGAAGTGCTTAGAACTGAAAACAAATGTCTCTTTTCATGTAGTTTCTTCAGTTTCATGATAGCAACTAATAGGTCTTTTTAGTGTTCACGGGGAGATATACTGTAATTTTATTGTCATAAATATCTGTGACTACACGCAGATCCTCGGGTGTATTTTGATTAAGATCCAATAGGATGTAGCCGTAGGGTTTATTAGTTGCCTGATTGTATGCTGAGAGCAGAAATTTGGGGGCGCCTGGATAGATTTGTTTATTAAGAGTTATTAGCGAGCTAGAATCACGAACAACTCTGTAGATGATATAGTAGGTGCAGTTCAATGCAAGTGTTTGCATACATTTGCTCTGATGAAAGAGATTGTGTAGAACCAGAGTAACAGAAATCTGTTCATGATGAGAACGAACGGCGAACGGTTTTAGTATTTCCTGGGACCATTGTTGAATAGATTCAGCTAGATCGTCAATGATCAGCCAAGAGTTTGGTTCAATAATGCTGAAAACATCAAGTTCCTGTATGAATTGTATCTTCACCAACCCCGTCGTGGCAATTGCTTTTATTTTATCATATGACTCCTGCCAAATACTGTAACAATAGTAGATTTTTTTCGGCTTTTCCAAAAACATTTTATTGCAATTTTTAATTATTTTAGTTAAGAGTGTGGTTTTGCCCGACATTGACGGTCCACACAGAAACGATCTGAATGGTGTTTTAAATTGATACATGTTCCCTTCAAGAGTTCACCTAGACAACTAACTGTAGACTATGGCTTAATACTGAATAAATAATTTCCTTATTACTACTACTCCGTTCAAGAATAATAATAATAATAATAATAATGAGAAGAAGAAGAAGAAGACGAATAAAGAATAATATTTTCTTTTATTAAACTTAAAAAAGTAAGAATACTTTAAAAAAATACTACATTGAAAAAGGCACATTAAACATAAAAAAAATACACTTTTTCAATTTATTTATAATAAAAAATACAACATTTACATAACCACTAGAAAAAAAACACATGAATAAATACATTTTTTTTTTTATTTATAAAAAAAAATACAACATTTATTGGAATAATACACTTAAAATAATATCATACACTTTTATTTACAGCACTTTAAATTTTGGGGTCCCCCCTACCCCCGGGGGTGGCCCCTGCGGCGGCCGGGGGATGGGCGGGAAGCGCCGGGCGCCGGGAGCGGGGACCCGCTGCGGCGGGCCCGGGCCGTGGCTGGCATTAAATAGTGGAAATTGATCTGCCTTGCACCCACACACACACATACATTGAAAATTGTTTGTGATAAAGAAAAAAAGAATAAAAAAAAAACATCTAATTACCCAAAAATCTCTCCCACCCAATTTATACTTTTTTAAATGAATTTAAGTTAATTTTTCTAGACCGAGTTGTTTTCTTTAATCTATACATTAAAATCGGTCTGAAATTAATAATTAACGTGTGGTAGTACCTTAAGACCATACTCAAGTACATAGACTTTGTCCGATATGGCCGACATGGCGTTTTTCTCAACTCTAACTGTGTAGTTTTTAAATTGTAAAGAGCGAATCGCCATGACTTTCGCCCTTGGCACTAGACTACGTTTCACACAGTTTCTATACACACTCATGTCAAAATTATTTTTTACAAAGTGTGTAGGTACCCCCTTGCAAACTTGTTTGATATCCTTGCCGTGCATTTCCACACAGTATACCTTCGAACCAGGAAACACACCACTGGATATCAGATCGCTACCCGTTTCAGATTTTAGCATTAACAATTGATTTGGGGCCTGACGTTTCACTAGCTCTGGGTAGAGGGATTCGTTACAGTTAGTGTAGTCCATTCGTGAGCTAATGTACTCGCCATTTTCCAAATCATTCAATAGATTTTCAGTTCTGACTTTTAACAGGAGTGAATCAGTGTCCCCGTAATACACTTGAACTTGTCATTCAATCGGCCACTGTACCTTGCATACATTATAATAAAATGACAACATGAGTTTTTTTTATATTTCGGTTATTGTACTTCCGCCTGCAATATTTTTATTTGAAACAATGTTTCTTTTCTTGCGATGTAGGAGCACCATATTAGAGTCTATGATTATGAACGATGTGAAGTTTGGATCCGCAATGAGTCGAGCACTTTCTTTGGTGTTGTTTACAATTTCATTTCGACTTCTGTGTCGTACGCTCTCTCACATTTTACCGAAAGCTGAGTTCAAAATGAGTTAACAGATTTCTTTTTCAACTTTCGTTTTCGCTTGTGAACGCTTACTGACAAAGGTGTAAATAAACGTTTTCATTATTGGATTTTTATAATATTGGAAGGTTCTATGAAACATTTTAACTTTGAAACAGATTGTCATCATACATTTTAGTGTCACTTCATGAAAGACGATCTTCTATTTCGGGTTGAGGTCAGCAATTATTTTTTATTTTGAAGGTACCCCATGTATACTCCCATCCTCTACTAAAAATAAATTGCAGGGGCTCAGAGAGTCCCTACCCACGGGTCTATTTATGCACGGAAAAACAAAGTCTTTTACCGAGTCATGGGTTTCCATGGGTATTTTATCATCAATTTCAAAAAAACATCCCTGTGCCCCATTCTCCTCAACACTACCAATATTGGGGAAATTTGAAGCACACGGATTATTAAGCCATTTATAATTGCCACACTTCAAACAGTAGTGAGACATTGCCGATGGGTAAAGAGAGTTCATATCCAAAAAAACTGCGTCCGACTTTTAATCGGTGTGCTGTCCACTCGGATCAGTTTTCATGATACGATCCCCGTGAAAAACATACCCACCCCTAACTGATGTCTCAACAAACCGATGCTGATACACAGCGGCGATCAGACCTATTTCTTATTTGCTGATTTGAGGTATAAAGTCCATCACCAAATGGGGAGTTGAAAAATAATAACCTAAATCCCACCCAAAGTCCCCATAGATTTTATCCGTATTTTTGAACACAATGTCCAGAAGAGTGAGTAAGTCACTGGCCAAGTAAATTTTACAATAATCCCACTCATTTTTACACCTGCCCTTTGCCAAAACCCTCTTAGCAAATTCGTAGTCGCTAGTGGCGCACTCACTCTCAGTAAGATAATTATAAAAAGCTTCCATGGGCGGTAGTGACACCTCATCTAGCCTCGAGCCAGAGTCGTAATAATCATATGGATATATACCCTTACACGTTAATAAATCATACATTTCATCATCGGGGAAGCGCTGTTTGAGGAGGGGGAAGCTATCAAAATTGTCACTTTTCTGTACCTGAATCAATTGACTTAAAAATTAGGGGAAGAAGCTGAACGAGTAAAAAACAGATATTATTCAGACAAGTGTTACCCTTGTCAACTGTTTTCCACGTACAGTAGCTTCTCCGAAGATTTGGGTATGCTATTATAAGGAAAAGAACCATTTATCCATGCGTCATCTACAACTCCCTCCTTGGCAATGCGGGCCAACGCCGGTAGAACAAAACTTTAAGTCATAATTGGAATTGTGTATAAAAACAGGTACGAAATATTGCTGTCTAATGTTTAAATTGCATGACTGATGTGCTACCCCTCTAAAGTTACCCACTCCCGATGTAATTTCCTGCCACAAATGATCATGGTCAATCACCTTCCTCCTCCCCCCATTCCCAACACCATCATCAAATTCTCCCTTGCAAACCCAACACATTTTACGATTTTTAATGGCCACTGTCATCTGGTGATAGTGGCATAGGATAGTTTGTATAACAAAGGCGCGAAATTGCACCGTTCGCTGTTTTGATTAGACTGACCAATGCCGAGCGCATGCAGTCTTCCCTGTCCCCCTACATCTCCCCTACATCCAACACTTTCATGGTATTAATGGAATCTCGTTGCGCATGAGCGGAAGAGACCCCTATGGCTTCATGTATTTTAACACGATTTGAATTTGACGGATCGCATACGTCTGTCAGTTTCGCTTCACAGTATAAAGCAATCTCATTGCTCTGCAGGAGTATGTTTTGGAATTTTTTTAAACGTGAGATCATTCTATGTCCGCTTATCGTCTCCACAGCCTAGTATCCATGACGTTTACAGTGTTTCATGTGATGCTTTAACTTTAAATCAGTCCAAAATCTGGAGAGACATGTTGGACAGTAATAACGTACATTCCGATTTTTACCCCCACTTAGAACCTTATTAATATCCGCAATCAGATTAAAATGACCAATTGAATCAGAATCCGTTGGTGGAGTGCATAGAAGCCATACCCAATGTTCTACTGATTCATTTGAAGGAGCCCGCACTGGAAATATTACACCCTTCTTATCGGAACGCTGACCCTCTTCAAATTCTGTTTCATACTGTAACACCATGACACCAATCTTTAAATGTGCATTAGCCCGCTCAAAAATATCTATTCCTTTTAGTGTCACGGGAAATTGACCATTTAAACAATTAAAATTTACTTTGGGGAACTTTGAACCCTCCCTACCATTAACTGCCATTTTATCCAACTTTTTCTTAGTGGCATCCTCGCGCAGAGGTCTGTATGCTGCAAGTAAAAACGCATACTTGAAACATTGTAGCCTCATATCTAAATATATTCGCCTTATCCCCTTACACCACTTTAACTAATTGAGAAAATTAAACTATATTATCGTCATTCACAACTGACCACATCGGGCGAACAAATACTTTTTAAGCGTACCAAAGATACACTATAAAAAATATAAAAATAAGAAAAACTAAACCATACCCCCCTAAGGCATCATTTCCCCATTGATTATAATAAAAATAGTCAAATTTATAAAAAACACCCCAAAAATTGATAAAATCGGGTGAATTTACAACATATCTATGTGCAAGTGTTTAGAATACATCTCACCTGCACTTTCCTTTAAAAAAAATATTTTTAGTGCTATTGATGCTTTTAAACTGATCCCCACACTTCCGGTTTTTGTTAAAGATGAGGTTGAACAATGTAAATATAAGAATGTCTAATGGTTATAAAGTCTGGTATTATATCCCCTGAGGCTAGAGAGAGTTTAATAAATCACCGAATTTACTATTATTGACAATTTGGTAACACATGACACAGTTGGAGAGAAAAAATCTGGAAGAGGGAGTACTGTTGCTGTTGTTGTTGTACTACTACTAGTACTAGCTATATCATTAAGTGGAATGGAGCAGGGTGACAGGGAATTGTCAATAACACCACCACTCCCAGTCTGTTCAATAACATTGGTTGGAGATGGCATGAGGCAGTTCCCTAGTACATATTCCAAAGTACTTGGGGACAATTGGTCGAACCAGCCTGTATTGTCCTGTGATGTAAGTTTATTATGAGGACCCGGTTCAGACGCACTAGTAACATCACCTAAATGCTCACGCATAAAACTATCTGCCCACCCCGGATCCTCAAGCATGTCGATATCACAGGTTAAGTCGTCTAAGCTAGCCATTTCCCCAAAAACATCATTGAGGAAACCCCTATGCCACTCCATATTCTCTAGAACTAGTGTAGGTTCATCACTGAACTCCGTTGGTGGTGAAAGAATTGGTCCTGTAAATTCACGTGTTTCATCACTCAATGGTGGCGGTGGTGCTATATCATTAATCTGTAGAAAAAAAGTTTTATTTTTTATGTAAAATAACCATTATTTTTATAAAATTAATAAACTATGTCGATTTCTCATAGTCATTGTCCCACCCTCTGACCAATTAAAAGAAGAAGAAAAAAAAGTTACCTTGCCATATGTCTTTCATTATAAAAACTTAACAGGTTATAAATATAAATCGTACTATTCAGGAAAATTAAGTCTTATTCTTAGAGGATAAGTTAAAGCAAGAGAATGATATATAAAATTAGTGGTTTTATGTATAACATTTGTAGAGTAAAAACGCAAAGTTGGGATCTAAATCTAGTGCTTGACCCTCATCAGTATAACTCTAAATGTAATCTGACCATCGTTCAACCGATGCAGTATGCTCTATGAACCCTTGCTCTTCAGCATCGGTTAGTGGACACGAAGCCCATACGTCGGTTGCTGGTGTTGCTGTAACTTTCTCGACAATCCAAATTTTCCTATGTCCTTTGACAACAGATTTGTTTGAAGTTGTGGAAGTAGTTGACCTGGACTAAAAAAATCATTGTAAGGAAGAAAAACTTTTTTTTTCTCCTTTAATATCAAAAATTAAAATTCAATTAAAATTCTGGATAATCCTTTTTAGAGCCCCCTGGGAGGAGTCCCGGGAATCAAGAGCTTCCTTTGGGGTGGGAGGATTGAATTCCTTTTGAGTTGTGGTAACTGACTTCACAACACTGTTCAAATATAACAGCGTCAAATTCTGTCTCGAAAACATCTTTCAAAATGTCCCTAACTGTCTCCTCAAAATAATTGCTTGAAATGATCAGATACGTGTTCACCCAAATAATGTTTCTTAACATCGCTGTGATGACATAATTAAAAATTATTATAACACCTTTTTTCCCCTTTTAGTATATATCTTGTCGGAGATAGAATTCCTGTTATATGAAACTCCAATATGCAAGGAGCTATTGAAATTCGAATTATACCTGTCGAGCAGATTAAAAATTCAGGTGTACTGATGGGACATTTTGATAAGAGCCCGGATGCGTGCAAAAGCTTAGTGCAAAAACATATACCAGTTTAAGAATGATTGCCAACTGTGAAATAGCGAATTGTTTTTTTTTTATATAGTTAGTTTGTTTAAAGGAATAATGGATTATTGCATTAGAAAACATCTTGCTTAGAAGAGAAGTTAGAGGTAAGGTTTTTTAGAAATGTATGATAAGCTACTTCAGTGCTATAGCCATTCCTTTATATAATGCTAATTTGGTTAATGAAAAATAATGAAATAGGATTATTATATAATAGCTTAGAAACAAATTTAAGTTTTACTCATCAAAAGTTATGCACTTGAGAAAATTTACCTTATTTTTGAAAATAGGGAAAAAAAAAAATTATATATATACTTACAAATTCTGACTGGGCTTCTACACCTGAAGTCCCTGGCAAAGCATGAAGGGGGTCAACCTCACGATCTTGAGTAGGCTGGGCTGAGGCATTATGAGAAGCAGCCCACTCTCTTTTCAATTTCCTTCCAGCTTGCGTAGAGGTTTGCGTAGAGCTAACACTGGCGTGAGAGGGCCCAGGCATTAAAAGTTGTATGGTCGTTGGCTGGTCCAGACCATTTGTAATTCTACCAGCATATTTGATGATAGAGGGCCTTGCGGCTTGCATCAATGTAGCTTCGCTCCATCTTGGTTTCTTTTCAGAAGGGGGGTAATTGCACGAATCCTCTTCCTTAAAAAGAAGGCAAAATTTAGCATGAAAAAAAAACAATCCCCTTTTTACATTTTGTTGGATAAATGCTTAAGAGGTCAAATTTTGCCCTCCTCCTCCTCTTGTTTAAAGGAGAAAAGTTTATTTCTAATTAAGGCGTGATGTGCATAATGGCTTAAAGGTGCTCCTATTATTAATTTCTTTACCTTCCTTCTTCTTACTGCTAAATATTACCGAAAATTTTATTTTCTTCATCGGTTTATTTTTGTAGATCATGAAGGCATTATTTTTTCACTGAAAATAAAAAAAAATTATATTTTTCAAGGAAATCCCAAAAGAATTATTATTAAAATCATTAGGGGGATAGGGGAATCAGCGCCTCATTCATCATTTAGCACTAGAAAGTCGTTCAGACGTGGATTGTCACCATAAATGTTGAGAAACTGCTTGTAAGTATAGCCGCGACATCGGAACACAAATATAGTAGGGGTTCTATCATTTGCTGTGTTAGCTTAGGGACATTTCGCAGTATAAATGCACTTAGGAAGGTCAAGGCTTGGCTAAAAAAATGGAATTGTCAGTGAAAAACTCACAAATATAGCTCTTAATATGGCTTTTCAGTGTGTTTCCCAACAGAAATATTTAAATATGATAAAAACAGGCGAAATTCCCTTTTAAAAACAACATAAAACTTTAAACAGGGCTAAAGAGAACCTTAATATTGATAAAAAAAAATTTTCCTTAGTAAACACATATACGAGATTTAATGTCCTCAGTAAAAGCCTGTACGAGATTTAATTTCCTTAGTAAATAAGTGACATTGACGAAAATGAGGGCACATCAACCGAACACCGTCAACGAGAGCTTCGATTAACCACCACCAAAGTGTCACAATGTCATCCGTGCGCTACCACCCCCTCAAAAAATAGGGGGATGGAATGAGTTACTCAGAATCATGAAGGCACTATTTTTTCACTGAAAATAAAAAAAAATTATATTTTTCAAGGAAATCCCAAAAGAATTATTATTAAAATCATTAGGGGGAGGGATAGGGGAATCAGCGCCTCATTCATCATTTAACACTAGAAAGTCCTTCAGACGTAGATTGTCACCATAAATGTTGAGAAACTGCTTGTAAGTATAGCCGCGACATCGGAATTAGACAAAGCCCGTTTATAGCAAGAGCCTGTGAAATTTGACTCCAAAAACTGTCACTCTCTTTGTAATATGCAAGCTTTTCATTCAAACCGGAAAAATACAACACGTTTGGAAAAAGCTTGTTTCTGAATGATAAAGAACTGTTTTTCAAAAAAATTAAACCTTGTAAACATAGCTGTGGAGGAGATATTTTATTTACATAATAGAAAAAAGCGTGCTTTGCCGTTTCTATCGAATATACTCATTATATTCTTAAGATTTTGTATTGTTGGAGGGGAGGGGGCTAAGTGCCCCTGAAATTTGAATTTACTAGTAAAACGTTTTTTTTTTGGGGGGGGGGGAAATAAAAGAATGAAAAGTTTACTCACATTGAAAATTGACGAATCCATTGTTTTCAAAGTTAATAATATTTAGTGTACTATAAACAATGTGTTAAAACATAATGAAAATTGGAATGCAGTGTATGAACATTTTATAGGTTTTTTTGCTTGAGTACATTATACCGTGCCAAGTTTTTTAAAAAACCAACTAATCAATTTACCATATGAACTAACCGCCAGCTCTCCCTAACCGACTGACCCCAAAAAAATGAGTGTCACATTAGAAAACCCGTTTGGTAGGGCAAGTACCGTTCGTAGTAATAGGCGACTGACCCTGGCAAGTCAATGTACCGGTTAAACTACACGCATATCCATGCCTCAGGCGTAGGTGTGAAAGTGCGTACACTTTTGAGCATATTCTTGTAGGGTTGAATGTAGGTGTGAAAGCTTTATATAACTTACTACTGTAAAGTGCCAATGACGCAGTGGTTTTAGACTTTTACAGTAAGAAAAGGAGGTGATACCCAAACTCTTGTTTGTAGTGATTTTTGTTCGTCTCAAGCTTGATTTGCATATTCAATTTAAGTTTTACGTGTTTTAAAAATTTATTTATTAATTTACATTAATATCTACTGTATGTTTGTTTGCATTGATTATTTGTTTAATTTCTGTTCGTTTTTAGTTTCATTTATACTTAAATAGGAAATATTTTTTCGTTTTAATCTTGATGAAACAGTTCTTGGTAACGAACTGTAAGTAAGGAGCGACCCGGCTCAATGGTAACCGAAACTCTAAAAAACGGAATTTTGATACCAATAGATACATCAAAAGAATCAAGTTTAATTCTGATTTCAAATATATAAGTTTCATCAAGTTTATCTTTACCCATCAAAAGTTAAGCGCCTGAGAAAATTTGGCTGATTTTTGAAAAAAGGGGAGAAGACCCCCTAAAAGTTATAGAAACTTAATGAAAGTTACACCATCATATTCAGCGTATCAGAGAACCCTACTGTAGAGGTTTCAAGCTCCTATCTATAAAAATATGGGATTTTCCATTTTTTGCCAGAAGAAAGATCAGGGATGCGTGTTTATTTGTTTGTTTTTTTTGTTTGTTTTTTTCCAGGGGTAATCGTATTGACCCAGTGGTCCTAAAATATCGTAGGAGGGTTCATTGGAACGGAAATTAAAAGTTCTAGTGCCCTTTTTAAGTGACCAAAAAAATGGAGGCAAACTAGGCCCCCTCCCACGCTCATTTTTTCTCAAAGTCACCCAATTAAAATTTTGAGATAGCCATTTTGTTCAGCATAGTTGAAAATTTAATAAATATGTCTTTTAAGATGACTTAATCCCCCACAGATGCCAGGGGAAGGGCTGCAAGTTAGGAACTTTGCCCATTGCTTACATATTGTATTGGTTATTGGGAAGTATACAGACATTTTCAGGAGGGATTTTTTTCTGGTGGGGGGGGGGCTGGAGTCGGGGGTTACTCGGGAGAATCTTTCGGTGGAGGATGTTTCTTTGGGGTAAGGGACATTTCTATGAAGGGGGCGCCGGATTTCCAAGCATTATTTAAAAAACGATCAGAAATTAAATTTTAAAAAAACAACTTTTTTCAACTGAAAGTAAGAAGCAACATTAGAACTTAAAACGAAAAGAAATTATTATGTATATGAGGGGGCTCTCCCCCAAGTCAATACCTCGCTCTTTACGCTACAGTTTTTTTTAGTGAGCTATCTATTCTAATTAAACGGCCTTTGTGATTCAGGGGTTTGTGAATTAAAATTGTTTTTAACTTTTAACGTAAAGAGCGTGGTATTGACTAAGGGGAGAACCCCCTCATATACGTAATAACATATACGTAATAAAAAAAAAACAATAAAAAAAACAATTGATACGGCTCAATAGTAATCGAAACTTTTAAAAACGGAATTTTGATGTCAATAAATGTATCAAAAGAATGGGCTTATAATGCTGATTCTAAATATATTAATTTTATTAAGTTTAGTATTACTCATCAAAGGCTACGAGCCCGAGAAGATTCACCTGATTTTTAAAGAGGGGGGAAACATCCCCTACAAGAGAAAGAATTTTAATGAAAATCACACCATCAGATTCAGCGTATCAGAAAACCCTATTACATAGGTTTCAAGCTCATATCTGCAAAAATCTGCAACTTTGTATTTTTTACCAGAAGAAATATATGCGAATATAGAAGTTCGTTACGTAAGTTAATTTGTAAATTACGTCAGAACCAAATTTAGAGACAGCCATTTAGCAAAAGAAAAGTAAATTTGTTATGCAAATTTTGTTTACTTATTCAATGACGGTGAGCCAAAATAAAAGCTGCATTAACTAAAAAACGATCAGAAATTAATAAAAAAAAAAAAGTTTTTTAAACTGAAAGTAAGGAGCGACATTAAAACTTAAAACTAACAGAAATTATTCCGTATATGAAAGGGACTGTCCCCTCCTCAACGCCTTGATCTTTACGCTAAATTTTGACTCTGTCTCACAACTTTATTTTTTAAAACAAAAAAAAAAATTAGCGTAAAGAGCAAGGCGTTGAGGAGGGGCAGCCCCTTTCATATACGGAATAGTTTCTCTTCGTTTTAAGTTTTAATGTCGCTCCTTACTTTCAGTTTAAAAAACTTGTTTTGTTATTTAATTTGTATATAAAATCTAATTATTACTCGCTTTAAGATCTATTTATTCATTTATATTATTGCTTGTTGAATGTTTTTTGCTATGATTGTTCATTTACTTTCTGTTCGTTTTGGGTTTCATTTATTCGTTAATAGTAATTTCGGGTCGTTTTTAGGTTTAATTTTAACAGGTATTTGTATCTGCTGAGCTTAAGTTTAAAATGGCCTTTACTTTTCTTTGAAAAACTTATTTTTCGGATTTTCTTATAAAATTAATTGTAGAAAAAGCAAAGACGGATAGTCCGAGTGAGTGAGAGGCAAGCAGGTCGTCCACGGTTGGGGTGGGATCCACGGTTGGAGGATATCGTGAAAAAAAAAATTAAGGGAAATGGGAACTTCCTGGGAGGGTGTAAAGAGGGAGGCTTTGAATGGATTGGGATGGATGAGAAGCGTACGTAGCTATGTTGGCCTAAGGTGGCTTGGTGCTGTGGCGACTTGTTAGTAGTAGCAGCAGTATGTATCAAATTTGTTGCAGTCAAATCTCTATTTAAACGAAAATTTTTTCATTTGATTTATTTCTTTTTTGGAATTCATCAGCACATTTTCATTTGTTTCATTTGTTTTGCGTGACTTAATAGATTTTTCATACTTTTTATTGTGTTTTACAGAGTCATGACTATAAAGGGTGGTATTACAGTGTGGTGTTTTACGTACTGTTTAGGGTTCTACAGTTTAGGGTTCTAGAGTCCCTGGTCTTTCGAGCTCAGAATCCGTGAAACGTCCTTGTTCAGAGTCCGTGTTGTTCTTTTAAAACAGTTCGTGGCAACGAACTGTAAGTAAGGAGCGACCCGGCTCAATAGTAACTGCAACTCTGAAAAAGGTATTTTGGTGCCAATAGAACATCAAAAGAATTAAATTTTTATGCTAATTTCAAATATATAAGTTTCATCAAGTTTAGTTTTACCCATCAAAAGTTACGCGCCTGCGAAATATTAGCCTTTATTTCCGAAAAAAGGGGGAAACACCCCCTAAAGTCATAGAACCTTAATGAAAATCACACCATCAGATTCAGCGTATCAGAGAACCCTATTGTAGCGGTCTCCAGCTCCTATCTGCAAAAATGTGGAATTTTGAATTTTTGGCCACAAGAAAGATCAGGGATGCGTGTTTATTTATTTATATATTTTTTTTTTCCAGGGGTGATCGTATCAGCCCAGTGGTCCTAGAATGTCGTGGGACAGCTTATTCGAAAGGAAATTAAAAGCTCTAGTTTCCTTTTTAAGTGACCAAAAAAATGGAGTGCAATTAGGCCCCCTCCCACGCTCATTTTTTCCCCAAAGTTACCCGATCAAAATTTTGTGATAGCCATTTTGTTCATCATGGTCCAAATATATAATAACTATGTCTTTGAGGATGAATTAATCCCCCACAGTCTCCAGGGGAAGGGCTGCAAGTTATGAACTTTGCTCAATTTTTACATATAGTATTGGTTACTTGTAAGTATACAGACTTTTTCAGGGGGAATTTTTCTGGTACTTGGGGGGTTGGGGGATGGATCGGGGGTTACGTGGGAGGATCTGTCCATGGAGGAAGTTTTCGTGGAGGAAGAGAAACTACAATGAAGGGGGCATTGGATTTCCCAGCATTATTTAAAAGAAAACGATCAGAAATTAAATAAAAAAACAATTTCTCAACTGAAAACTTTTCAACATCAAAAACTTAAAACGAACAGAAACTAATACGCATGTGATTGGGCTCACCCCTTAGTCAATACCTCGCTTTTTACGCTAAAGTTTTTTTAGTACTTTCATTAGAGCTATTTATTCTAATTTGCGGCCTTTGTGATTAAGGGGTTATTCCTGAAGAATTGGAAAACAATTTGAACTTTAGCGTTATGAGCGATATATTGACTAGGGGGGCAAATCTCCCCAATATAGGTAATAAAAAAACACGAATATAGAAGTTCGTTACGTAAGTTAATTCGTAAGTTACGTATATTTATAACTAATAAAAACGTTCGTAAATAAAGTTTAACAACTTCCGAGAAGGTCATTTAGCCAAAAAAAGTAAAATGAGTGAAAACCAAAATCTGTATTAATTTTAAATTTTAAGAAATTAAATAAAAAAACAAGTTTTTTTAATGAAAGTAAGGAGCGATTATAAAACTTAAATTAAACAGAAATTATTCCGTATATGAAAGGGGCTGTCCCCTCCTCAACGCCTCGCTCTTTACGCTAAAGTTTTTATTGTTTGAAAAAATAGAGTTATGAGAAAGAGTCAAACTTTAGCGTAAAGAGCGAGGCGCTGAGGAGGGGACAGCCGCTTTCATATACGGAATAATTTATGTTCGTTTTAAGTTTTAATGTCGCTCCTTGTTTTCAATTAAAAAAAAACTTTTTTTTTATTTAATCCACAAATAGAACCCGTCAACATTTAGGAGAAAGACTACACGAACACAGGCTTTCATTAATAAATCTCAATCATCTCAAAATAAAAATGATGAGTTTGACTAAAGGAGTATATTCATAATGTTTCACCAATAATTCATCTATATGGTTGTTATCTGTCTTCAATAATATAGAAAGAACTAAATTAACAAAACCAACAGAAAATTGGTATTGGTGCATTATATGGTCACTTCCAAAAAGTCAAGTTTGGTTAATGCTAATGAAATAAAATTAAATAGGATGAATATATAATAGTTTATAAACAAATTTGGGCTATATATTTGCATATTAGGGGGGGGGGGGGTAAAGCATAGCATATATTAAATACGTAGCCTAACCTGACCTAAGTACCCCCCCAAACCCCAAAAACAACAGTTTAAATATCGTAAACGCAATGAAAACCACGCTTTGCATTGCATATCTCTATAGCGGTCTCTTGCAATTAACTCGTCTGGCTGGTTTTTTGTGACTGGTTTCCTTCTAAACGACAATATAACCCACCAGTACCAAAAATCTAACAATTGAAAAGTCAAACTAATAATTTGTGAATTGGTAATGCTAAAACTCTGTTCAGGTTTGTACTTTTATGGTGGCTGAAAAAAATTTAAATGTAGCCCAGAAAGCTAGAAATATTGAATGTTTTTGTTCTAAAGTTGATAGGTGGATTAAAACGCTTATTTATTCGTGAAAATACTTTGCCACACGCATGCTGCAAATCGTCACAAGTAATAAATTTGGTTTAAATGAGAAGGATGTGCACGTCATCTAAAGAAAAAAAAAACTCCGCTTATATGTAGTTGAAAATTGAAATTCGTTTCTAACTGTTAATTTCCAATGACAGGATGCATCTGAAGGCTTGGAAACAAAATAGAAAAGAAAATCATAAATAAGTCTTCAGACGACAGTGATACAGTCTTAAGATTAGCACTATAAAATCACAGCTGTAGTATATACTCTTTCGTGAGGAGAAAAGTGTTTTCCCCTCCCCCAAACAAAAAATAGAAAATTGTATCCTGTCCCCATCCCTCAAAAATAAACATGCCACTTTAAGTTTCAGCAGCAAGTATTTACAGTCACAATCGTATGTAGCCCCAGTCACAAGTTGCGGCTGCAACTAGTAGTAGCAGTAGTAGTAGTAGTAGTAGCAGTAGTAGTAGTAGTAGTAGTAGTAGTAGTAGTAGCAGCAGTAGTAATAATAGCAGTAGTAGTAGAAGCAGTAGCATTAGTATTAGTAATATGAGGAGGAGCAGCAGTAGAAGTAGTAGTCGGAGCAGTAGTAGCCCTGAGAGTTTCAGCTAAATGCCCTTAGTAGTTCCTAAGATATAGCATATACGCCCTTTTGATAACCTTGATACACATTGTGTCTTAAGATGTAGTTCAACATCTCTCTAAACATGCCTAAAGTTCCAGCTTAATAATTTTGGTGTTTTAGGACATGATCAGGATCAAACAATCCCCCCTTCGTCGATATTAAATATTATGTGTAAACAATGGACAAATGGCATAACTCACAATCCTTATGCTCGGGGGTTTGGGGGTTCATGTCATCTCCAGAGGTATAGTTATTGGATCTTTTGACTAGTGTGAATGAGGTAGCTATGTAAAAATTTTGATCTATGTTTAGGGAGAAGGGGCATCTAAAAAGGGCAAGGAAAGTTGATTACCCTCAAATGCTTTTGACTTTCAGAAATAACCCTAGAACTTTCAATTTCCAATCGAATGAGACCCTCTGAAGTTTGTACGACAACTCCTTCCATACTAAGTGGCCTGGAACGAAAAAAATTTATTGAGCCCACTTCGCTCTTTGCTTGCGCAACACTATTGCGCTGCCTTATGATTTGTTTGCGATTAAATCGTTACAGTAATGAAAATACTTTAAAAGTTTGTACTTGTGTTCATTTTATATTCAGGGGAGTGGTACCCCAGTCAGATACCCAATTTGACTTCCCTTGCATAAGCTGCTGTTATTCTATTTCGCCTAGCAAAATAAATTTGTCGGCCAACCGGTGTTGAATATAATACGGTGAAAAATCATTTGATTATTTTTAAAGACAAAAATTGTCTATGTTTTTCAAGTAAAGCGTAAGGATGAAAATTCCTTCCTTCTGTAAATTCTTTAACATTCAAGCCTCAAGACTTTCCCGGAAATTTTTAGGGACAGATACACGATTAAGATATGACAGGTATTTGTCAGTTTTTTTCTAGAAGTAGGATATTACACGGATTTCTCCCTGGAAATGATTTAGCATCCCCCGTTGACAGTTTTTGACATTCCTCAATCTAAGTTGGTCACACATTTGTGAAAATGTTGTTTTATCGATATGAAGATTTGTGCCGGTAAGGTATATGGTTTGTCAGATTTTTTTATCTGTCTTTTGGAACGGCTAACAGGATGAATATTTTGAATTAGTATTGGTGCTTGTAAACTAGACTCCATGAAATGTTTAAAAAGCAGATATTTTTGAAATGTTGCTTTAACCTATCATGAATTGCGCCACTTTTAATAAGATAGAAATACATACTTGGAAATTAAACGAAGTATGTTTAATATTGACACAGCCATAAATTACTCCCTATATTCAATCTTGTCCATCAATCAGGAAATACAACAACCTAATGGGTTTTCCTGGTGGTTGTTGAAAGTGCTATAAAATTTTGTTTGGCAAAAACTTTTATCTTGTCTTAAAAATTGAACCAGGCAAAATTCTGTTCTATTTTGGGCTCCAGTCGGTACTTGTGAGCAAATTATATGTTTTGTTTTATTTTTAGTTTTTGTGCTTAGTACTTTCGGGCCAGTCTTGGTTAAAGCCTCGAAGTAAAAAAACTTCATGTTATAAAAAATCTAAAGGCATACAAAAATGGTACGATCAAATCATCTCCTTTTTTACGGTGTTATAACACTAAGAAAAGACTGTCAAAATATAAAAGCAAAATTCTCTACTTTTTTGTGTGGTCTAAACTTGCGGTCTAAACTTTCATATATATTTCCATTAAACAAAAGAACTTACCTAACCTCACTATACAGATTGGTGTCACATATCTGGTATCACCACCCATTTCCGCATAATTTTTTTTTTATTTCTTACGCATGATTCGCCGTATTTGATGATTTTACAAATTTGTAACCCCCCCCCCCCCCCCCCCCCTTTAAAAAGGATAAATTGGAAGCCCAAGCCTTTATTAAGCTCCTGGGTATGTGCTTAAAAATTAGATTCTTTTGATTTATGGATTCTTTGCAAACGCTAGTCTTAGGAATATCGGCTATTATTTACGTAGCAAGTTTTGACCCAATGTTCACTGCCATGAACGATTTAAAAAGTACTCCACCCCTAATTTTAAACTAGCGGATAGAGGGTAGGCTAATGGGCTCAATTTTTTTTAAGAAATGTTGAAGGATTCTTCGGCTACCAAGAATCAAAAAACATTCCTTTGAAAAGTATGTTTTAGGAAACTATAGAAATTTGTGTCTCAAAATTCACTTCTTTTAGATATAGGACCCCTTCGTCTAAGATAAAACGTGCGATATTCTCACTGAGACATGCGCTATGTGCAGTGATTGAGAAATGCCTCTATATATAACTCCTTCAACTTCCCTTCATTTTTCAATTTCTCTGTCATCGCAATCAAAGATGCTAAGAAGTCATGACGATATAAATCATATAATAGTTAGCTCAACATTCCAGGACTGAATACATACACAAAAACCATCCCCTGAATTAAAATATTGTTTGACTTTTGTCACCGAAAATTGTTTTAGACATCGGAAGTTCTTGTGGTTGCTGGCCCAGAACGCCGAGTAGCGGAAGGATTGAAAAACAAAATTGAGTCGGCGCCTAGCATCGTTCTGGGAGAAAGCGACCAATTCCTCTACCCCCCACCTTGTCATAACGAAGATGATAGATTATCTGGTGACATAGATGTTGCAGACGACTCTATTATGAATGACCTGCGGTTGGATGCGGCAAATGTTCAATGCGATAATCTTCCCAAACGTGACAACATAAAAGGCCGTCTTTCATCCGTAAGTGGTCTGTGACGTAAATTCAAATAGAAGCAAATAAACGTAGAATGCTTTGCTTTTTAGTATTTGTGGCGTTAGGCCCTTATTCTGAAATTTATTTCAGGGGACAGGGGCACAAAAGAAACGCGAATTTTTTTTATGGAAATCATGTGAATTTAAAAATTTCGGAGGAGAGAGCCCCACCCCGCTAAATAGATGACTTTGTTGAGGTGGAAACAGATTCAGGTCACGCTAGTATAGATTGAAGGATTTCCAACTCGGTTTTCAGCTTAACCACTCGCCAGAAATGTTTTTATATCTACCATTCATTTCGTTCAAAATTACTGGCGCCTCTCTTGCAATCACATTTCCAAACCCCCTTGTTGTTGTTTTTGTGGCGACCATTTCCTGGTATTTAGGTTCACTTCAAAATTTATTCTTATAAATACCAAAAAAAAGAAAAAGAAAAAAAAGCTTAGAACTATCATAGTCAATGCAATAGCATTGGCTTACTTGACTTAACTTAAGTCAAAGTCAAGTAAGCAATGCAATAGCTGGCAAGCAAGTCAATGAAATAGTATTGGCTTAGCAAAGAGGTAATGTGTTTCATATTATCACTATATTTTTCTCATGACCTCATGATATTAAACGGAGGGTCATAAAAGCTTGGAAGGAGGTTCTTTCGATCGAAAACTAAGAGATCTAGCTCCTCGATTTTAAAGGTTGGAAACTAATTGGGGCAACCCAATGCCTGTTCGGTAACCAAAATCTTCCCGAGTTCCCCTTGAGCTCCATATGGCTTCGGATTGCACATTCAAAATAGACTTTTTAAACAGAACGGTTGAAAGCTCTAAAATGTATACCTCTATGGGTGATAAGATCCGTGAAGTCCAAAGGGCAAGGTGCAATTTACGCAAATCAGAGGCAACGCTACAGCGCTGCCTATAGTTAATGCCATAAGGCTCCAATGTTTTTTTCCCCAGAGGCACTTCATATGGAAGGCGTGGTCATATAAGCTTCGGAGGGGGGCTCATTCGATTGGAAATCGGAAGTTCTAGTGCCTTATTTAAGAGTCAAAAGTGTTCGGAGGGCAACTAACCCTCCCTGTGTCCTTTTTTCCCCAAATGCATCCAATAAAATTTTGAGATAGCCATTTCGTAAAAAATAGCTCAAAGATCAGATAAAAAAAACTCCATGTTCGACACATCCCCTATGGGCCCAGGGGCAGGTGTTGTAAGTTATGCCCAGGGGCATATATGGTTTTTATAGAAGGGATGCCCGTATAGACTTCAGAGTCACTCATTTGATTGGAAATTGAAAGTTCTAGTTCACTTTTTAAGAGTCAAAAGAGACCGTAGGACAACTAGCCCCCCCCCCGCCAACGCCCTTTGTTCTCCAAACCCATCTGATAAATATTTTAAGACATTCATTTTGTTATAAATAGTACAAACATCAGATAACAGAAACACCGGTGTTGACACAACCCCCCCCCCCCCAGAACCCGGGGGAAAGTGTTTCAAGTTATGCCCTGGGGGTATATAAAGTTTTTATGTAAGGAGTGGCCATATAAACTTCAGAGGTGGCTCATTTTATTGGAAATTGAAAGTTCTTGCTACCGTTTTATGAGTAGAAAATGATCGGAGGGCATCTATCCCTCCCACACACACCCTCTTTTCTCCAAATGTATCAGATGAAAATACTGAGATAGCCAGTTTGTTTGAAATAGTCCAACAATCAGCAATAGTCGGAGTTTTTAGTTAAGTTGTACTCGTTTTATGATTTATCAAACAGTTCGTGGTAACGAACTGTAAGTAAGGTAAGGAGCAACGCGGCTCAATAGTAACCGAAACTCTAAAAAACGGAATTTTGATACCAATAGATATATCAAAAGAATTGGATTTTATGCTTATTTACCCATCAAGGTTTACGAGCCTGAGAAAATTTGCCTTATTTTCGAAAAAGGGGGGAAACAGTCCCTAAAATTCATAGAATCTTAATGAAAATCACACCATAAGATTCAGCGTATTAGAGAACCATACTGTAGAGGTTTCAAACTCCTATCTGCATAAATGTGAAATTTTGTACTTTTTGCCTGAAGAAAGATCATGGATGCGTGTTTTTTTTTTTCAGGGGTGACCGTATTGACCCAGTGAGCCTAGAACATCGGCAGAGGGCTCATTCTAACGAAAAGTAAAATTTCTAGTGCCCTTTTTAAGTGACCAAAAAAATTGGAAGGCAACTAGGCCCCCTTCCACGCCCCTTTTTTTCCCAAAATCGTCCGATCAAAATTTTGAGATTGCTATTTTGTTCAGCATAGTTAAAAGGCCTAACAACTATGTCTTCGGACATAACATGACTCTCCAAATCTCCTGGCGAAAGGTCTTAAGTTGTAAAATTTGCACATTGTTTACGTATATTATTTGTATTGATAAGTATGCATACACTTTTCGGGTGATGAGGGGAGGACAGTTTTTTGCGGGGGATGGGGGGAACTTTGCATGGGAAGAATTTTTTATGGAGAAGGAATTTTTCAGGGGGCGAACTTTGCAGGGAAAATTATATACGGGGGGAATTGGCCAGAATTCCTATACAAAATTGCTTTATATGTCTTGCTTTCTCTTTACTAACTCAATTTTACGCGTGGAGCTATTAAGGGTAATCATAGCCGTATCCAGGGGGGGGGGTTTACCCGGTTTGAACCCCCCCCCCCCCCGAAATTTTTTGACCGACTCGAAAATAAGTCGAAAATTAGTAAAACCTAGGTAAAAATCAGTAAAATTAGTGAAAACTGAGTCAAAAATTAGTAAATCCCCCCCCAAAAAAGTAAAAAATTAGTAAAACCCCCCTGAACAAAAATCCTGGATACGGCCCTGAGGGTAATTGTTTGGGGCAATTCTTTACCAGGATTGAATTGTCCAGAGAATAGTTCCGTGAAGAGGAGGAGGATTTTTCTGGAGGTGGAGCCAGATTTCCTGGTGTTATTTAAAAAACGATAAGACACTAAATAACAAACAAGTTTTTTCAACTGAAAGTAACGAGCAATAGTAAAACTGAAAACGAACAGAAACTATTACGTATACGAGGGGGGTATGCCCCCTCCTCAATACCTCGCTCTTTACGCTAAAGTTTAAATTTGGTCCCAATTCTTTAAAAGTGACTCCTGAAACACAAGGGTCGTTTAATTACAACAATAAGTAACTTTTTTTTAAATGCCGAAAAACTTTAGAGTGAAGAGCAAGGTGTTGTGGAGGGGTAAACCCTCCTCACTTTCATTTTAATTATTAATATTGCTCCTTATTTTCAGTTGAAAAAACTAGTTTTTTTATTTAATTTATTCATTTTGGTTAGTACCTATTGTATGTTTATTTGCTATTATTGTTTATTTAATTTCTGTTCGTTTTGGGTATCATTTATACTTCAATAGAAAAACATTTTTTTTTCGTTTTAAGCTTGATTTGCATGTTCAATTCAAAAATTAATCATTTTAAGATTTATTTATTCATTTATATTAGTACCTGTTGCATGTTTTTTTGCTATGATTGTTTATTTAATTTCTGTTCGTTTTGGGTTTAATTTATTTTTTAATAGTGATTTCTAGTCGTTTTGTTTGAGTTATGGTAGTTTTCTATTCCTTCTGATCTCAAGTTTAATATGGCCGTTACTTTTCTTTAAAAAATGTCTTTTTCGGAAAGTTTTTTTTAATTAATGTCCCAAGAGACAGAAGCTTCATAGATTCATTTAAACGGAAATACAAGCTTGCTGAAACCAGAGCCAAATACGCTTAACCTCCAATACCTTTGATCAATAATACGTACGCTACATCTCCAACTCCTTATGGTTAAGAGACCAACTCTCCCCACATTGGCTTCTCGTCTGACCCCTTTTGTAGGTGCTGGGTAGGCTCTGCCTCTGATCCCCTTTGGTCCGTGCATTGGTCAACAGCTAGCGGCACTCAACAAGGTATGTTCTATCAAGCTCACAGGCAAAGATAAACGAATTGATAGAGAAGGCGTCATAACATCGGACCGTCAGGAACATGAACGTCAGGAGCAGTAAAAAAATCGTCATAACATCGACAAAAAATTCCGTCAGAACCTCGAATCGTCATGACATCGAAAATTTTAAACTTTAGTTTTTTGGGGTTCAGGGGGAAAATGCACCTAGGTTAGGTTACGTATTTAATATATGCTATGCTTTACCCCCCCTCCCCTGATGTGCGAATATATAGCCGACATTTGTTTCTAAAGTAGTATATACTTATTAATATTATATAAACTTATAATTTTTTTTAGATGTTATGACGGTTCGATGTTAAAACATTTCGTGCTTGTGACGGTTCACCAAAATGGTAGCACCCCGAATTGATAGACAGTTTTTTTTTTTAGTAAATCAACAAGATGTTTAACATACCTTTCCTCTATAACAGACAATTTTGTCCGAAAGCTATCATTTCATATTATAAAAAATCCTTTTATTCATCGTCACTATGTAACGAACTAAAACAGGTAAAAAAGAATATACTTGGTGGCGTTTAAGACTTCGCCTCAAACATACTCGAACTTGGGTGTGGGTATGGGGGAGGTGGGTAACTGCCTCCCTGGAATTTCAAATTTACACTTGAAATTAACAAGAGCTTTTCACATGTTGAAATTTTTCTGTTGGATGTTCAGTTGTAGATGGTTGAAAAGGCTGGAAATAAATATAAATTTCCAAATATCGTTTCCGGTATTGATACTTACGTTTCGATATGCAGTGCTGATTATTGGTCCGATATATACCTACATCAATTTTGATATTTAATATCGTCCAATTTTAAACTTTTGAATTTAATTATTAGAACAAGAAGCTGTTATCTAACCGTAATGTGATGTGTGTCAAATCGCTTCTATGGTATTTATGTTTTCTTGAAACTGGAGGTAGGATAGTGGGTTTATTATATTAGAGAATTGCAATAAGATTATAGTAAACCAAGAAGAATGCTGAAGCTAATTGATGATTTATTATTTTTGGTGATTATTGATGAATTAAGATTTTAAAGGGTAAGATAGAACTTGCTGGCGATATGAGGTTTTGTGAATTGACGATATAACTTCAGCCCCCCTCCTTTCCATCACATAATCAGCTGGCTCCCTCCCCCTATACAAGATGCTGTCTACGCCCATATACTGGAATCTTAAAATTAAGGCGGAGGGGGTTGTATAGCATTAATGTAATTATAGTTCATTAATTGAGGGACACAAAGATTAGGATTAATTCAAAAAGATTGCTAAACGTAAATACAACATTCATAAACATATCTTAGAACATATGAGAAGACTTGGGACCAAACTCCTCCTTTTTAGGCCTATGAATATACATAGCGTGTTTTAACTTAGGACGCTCTTTAGCAGGTAAAAAACAAAAGCTTAGTAAACCACCCGTAAGTAATAACCGTAGGACAGTTTGGACCCCTTATAATAATGCGAATGATCCCTCTTTTCTGAATCATTAAGACTTCACAACTAATTAGCCGGCAGAATTAGTGCTAGATTTAGGTACATTTTAAATACCCGACAAATGTGAAAATTAAACCTTGGTTGTTTTAAAGTTCCTTATCTAAGCCAGACATCGACAAACTTGTCGCCCATACTATACCGACAATCGGTCACACTACAAAAAGACACCGTCATTATCGTCGGATTTATCAAGTTAAAGCTATGGTTAACAGCCATAAGTTGGAAAAGCACATAAAAATAAAATAGAAGCTGAGATTTTCTTCGTGTGAGTTATTTACAAGTGATTTGATAGATATTTTCCAGGCAAAATCGTTTGGAATAAAAGCTGTAAGAGGTAATTCAAAGGAGATCAATGCTGACAGAAACTTAACTTACAAAGTTCATAAGAGTAATAGGGCCAAAGCCCTCTCTCTCGGTTCGGTCCTATCGACAGAACGTAAATTATTCCACTAAATACGAAGAAATTAAAGCTATGGTTAACAGTTATAAGTTGGAAAAGCACATAAAAATAAAATAGAAGCTGAGATTTTCTTCGTGTGAGTTATTTACAAGTGATTCGATATATATTTTCTAGGCAAAATCGTTTGGAATAAAAGCTGTAAGTGGTAATTCAAAGGAGATCAATGCTAACAAAAACTTAACTTACGAAGTTCATAAGAGTAACAGGGCCAAAGCCCTCTCCCTCAGTTCGGCCCTATCGATTGAATATAAATTATTCCACTATATGCGAAGAAAAAAACATTTTCAACAAGTTTAGTACGCGGAGTATCCACTATATTTAATACATATGAAGAATCTTGAGGGAGGGATCATAGGATTACAAAAAAATCCACTTTTTAAGGGTCAAAAATATTAAAAGGCCAAGAAATTTAGTCTGGTTAAAGAGCTTCAAAACAAAGAGACGTTTCAACCTGGTCGTTAATAATAAAAAACGAAGAAAGAAAAAAAATGCTATCTCTTGATCATAGTCTTTAACAAAATTTTAAGATTTTTGTTGTAAAAAAGTGCAGCCAGTTTTCTGCTACTGTTCATGATTCGAAAGTTAAAATCGTCAAAATAAAGGACATTTTCAATTACACCCCTATTTTTCATTTTTTTTTTCTGGGATTTCAACTTGTGCCTGAATATTCTACCTTGAAAAACATTTGGCACTTTGTAGATTAAAGTAATTTGATTACTTATAATTAAAATATTTTTCTTTGGAATCTCCACAAATTGCGTATTGAAGTTCCCTCTAATTCGTTCAATATCTTAAATTATCTTCATTTTTGACTGTTTTTGAAAATTAAAATTGAAAGAGACACTTTAGCGTGAAGAGTGAGGTATTGAAGAGGGGGCTAACCCGCTAATAGACGGAATAATAAATGTTCGTTTCAATTTTTAATGTTGTTCCTTACTGTCAATTGAAAAACTTTCTTTTTTTACTTGGTTGTAGTTTAAAGTCACTGGCTAGCAAATCATTAAATGTCATTATTTTTAAATTTACTACAGAAAGCTTTCTAAACACAAGAATTAAATTAAAGCTATATTGTCCTCATGTATATTTATTATCATCTGCAATATTGAACTATTCTGAGCTACTGCTATTGCTTCTAGTAACGCTACTACTTCTATTGCTACCGCTGCTTCTACTGATACAACTACTACTACCACTACAACTACTGCTACTACTACTGCTACTACCGTTACTAATGCTCCTAATTCTTTTGTTGCTGCTTCTACTACTACTACTACTAATGCAATTGCTGCTACTACTCCAGCAACTACTTAAAAATGTGACTTCGACTACTTGCAACTGCAAGCACTTGTGACTTTGACTACATACGAATACAACTGTTTTTGTGAATGCGGCTCCTTGTGATTGCGACCACTTGTGATGCGACTAGCAGTGACTTTGACTAGTTTTGACTTTGTCTGTGACTACTTTGGACTGCAACTGTGACTGCTACGACTGCAACTACTTGTAACTGTGACTAGTTCCGACTATTTGCGACTTCGACAGCGACTGAGCTACTGCTTGCAATGCGACGGCTACTACTAATATGCAATTATGACTGTGGCCGCAGTTTTTTCTTGCACATTGAAGCTCCCTCTAATTCGTTCAGAATCTTAAAATACATCCATCTTCACCTGTTTTTGCAAATAGAAATAAAAAGAGCCTTCCCAAACGTTCATAATAAGTAGGTTAAAAGAAAAACCATGGCTGTTTATGTTTAAACAATCGAATATACGGTTTAGTAATTGACTTTATAATTATCTTTCAATGGTAAGTCATAAACTCTCTGAAGGGTATCTCTTAGAAAATTAATATTGAATACCCCTACAACTCTGGTTGAAACACACCAAGGGAAAATGACAGCCGTTCAGAACTGAAATAAGATGGTCTCATCATTAACAAAACTTTTAGCATAGTTAGTTAAAACAGTTTTATCACTAAGATTATGAAAAAAAAAAACTTTTAAACACTCTTTAGCGATTTGAAATTTAAATAAATATAAAATTTGCCCACTGTCTCAGACCAGGCTTGCATAACTCACAATAGGAAGAAGGGCGAAGATTATTCACTTTTTTTCTGTTAAATAAATAATAGCAAACAATGATTACCCATGGCAAATCTTGCAGTAAATAGCAAGATATACTTAAAAAAAAAAAAAAAATTTTTTTCCTCTTGGCTTTATCAAGAGTGCTACCATAGCATACACATAAATACAAGATTTACATTTACCGGTGTATTTCAGTGTTCGTTCTTGCCTAAAAATGAAAGTAACAGTAATCTTAATTGGAAATTTTAATGCTTTAGAAAAGGCTATACTGGCTATTATGAGTGCTAATGGATCATATGCTGTCCAAAATGTCTGTTATGAAAAATTCATTAGACGGTGGTCCCCAAGGACATAGAAATGTAATATCCCTCGATAAGCGGGTTGGATTTGGTTGTGAGACAAAAATACAATAGAGTATAAAACACGGAAAGTGAAAATATCCGAGTTTCTTAATTTTGTTTGCAAAGGGTTGAAGATGGACCTCAAAGCCGCAAGCCCAAGCCTTACAAATAATGAATAATTTGCTTGATAGATAAGATAAGTACAATGAATGAAATAAATTAAAATTTTCGTCTAGATGCAAAAAATTGTAGTTTAAACACTGACTCACTAGAAGTTTATCTATAATGAGATTTTGCTAACGTCAAAATTCCGGTAAAGAAGCTTTGAAAATCCGTTGAATCTGAATTTTTCTCACAATACACATTTAGCTAGCATTCACAACTAAATATAACCAAAATTGTACGTTAGTGAATATAAACTTGGCTGACGCTTTTCAATAGGAATTAACTTTTAGACAATTTTATTTAGATTGAGTTTTGAGATTCAAGTCAAAAGCTACGATATCGGCTGGATTTAAATAAATAAAAAAAAAAAAAAAAAAAAAAAAAAAAAAAAAAACTAGAACCTGGTCGCTATTATCAGCTACTCGTAAATTATCTAACAGATCGAATTTCGACTTTTGTAAAAATTTGCTATAAGTGGCCTCTAAGGTAGACAAGAATAAATTGATCTAAACCTGGTCTGCTTATAAAACCCTGAGTATGAAAAGTATAAATAACTGATTTAATTTCTAACAATTTTTTACATTCGATAAACTTCAATTCAGTGTACTGTGTTTTTCACCTAAAACAGAGCCTGGCTTAATTCAGTCTTGCATAGTCTAACCTATTATATGGAAGGAATCAATAACAAAATATAGATTTTTACTCATGGTCTCTTTTCCATGGTCGATGTGACGAGTGAGTTGCCTTGGCATTCACAGGCAACACTTTTCGCAAAACAAAATTGAACACTGTAGAATTCAACAGCGTACCCCGAATTTTTTTTTTCGTGGGGAATCGGTCACAAAAAACTATAAAAATGCAATGCAAATTTGTTTACCATGCATTTTGGTTAATTATTTATGTGTCGGTCAAAACTTTCAGAGGAGTTAAACCTGTAACCCCTCCCCCCTGGATAGGGTCTATGTTGAATATTTTCATCTTACACTGTCCCTAAATATTTGCTTTCAGTCGCGCTTTAAGACTAACCGTTTAAAAAAACGAGCTTGGAGACATTCTTGACGACACGCCTTGTGACTTCATGTCATCAAGTTCCAGAATTGTGGGCATTCAAGCATTACAATATCATTTGCCTGGAAGGAAAACATCACCAATATTTATTAGTCAACCTTCCCACAAAGAAAGATCACCCATCCTCTAAGAAAACGAATGAGCCAGGGAAGAGCTTAGTGACAAGGTCCCAAGACCTGGTATGTCTCAGGACATTGATGGAGCGAGAAAATCTATGCCTGGAGGGCTAGGATTCAAGCCTGTGTTCTCAGTAACTGATCGCTGAAAAGTTAATGATTCGGAAAGATCCCTCTGTCTTTTGGCCAGAATTTATAAGGGCTGTACAATATGAATAGTCAAAATTAAGCTAAGATTAAACTGGATATTTTGAAAGGCTTTTAGCTTAGAGGAACAAAATTGAAAGTCAACGTGAATCTTGTCAACATCTGAACATGTTGACAAGAATATTTGGATGAATCTTGATGCAGGGGATAAGATAACCAATTAAAGTCAATTTTCACTAGACGTATGCAAGCATTGTACCTTTAGATATTTGTACTTCATTAACTCATGATTACCAAAAAATAACTTACGAAACGATTCAAAATGAGCTAAATATAATAATAAAATGATTTGCATTAACTAAGGTAATTGTACTAATAAATTAAACTTTATATGAATTTGTTGGATCTTTAGTTTTACTGAAATCATACAAGCTACACAAAAAAATCGTTTGCTCTGTAGAATGCATCCAACTTTACTGTTCCTGCTACTACTATCATCTACTGTTATCATTACTACTAATAACGCCACCACTTTGACTGCCGCCACTACTGCTGCTAGTAATACTACCACTAATATTATTAATTCCTACGACGACCACTCTCACCAAGATTATCCATTTAATAATTGCTCCCCCATGACTATTCTTCCAACAACTACTCCCAACACCATATACCCTACCAATGTGCTCCTACCTCCCCTACCCCTACCATAATCTGCCCACGATGCTATGCCTTATTGCAACAGTAATTATGGTAGGATCTTAAGTTTTCCCTCTACAGGATTCTTGCATACGGATACTGATTATTCAGAAATACTTTAGGGAGCCAAAAGTTTAGTGGTAACGACACGGCGCAATAGTAAGATCAACTCTGAAAAACAGAGTTTTGATAAGAATATATGGATGAAAAGAAAATAATTTTTATGCTGATTCGAAATATATAAAATTCATTAAGTTTAATATTTCCCATCAAAAGTTATGAGCCTAAGAAAATCTGTCCAATTTTTGAAAAAGTGGGAAAACACCCCTAAAACGTCAAGCGATCTTATTGAAAATAATACCATCAGATTCAGCATATTAGAAAATCCCACTGTAATGGTTTTAGGCTCCTATATACAAAATAGGGAATTTTGCATTTTTTTTTTTTTTGCCAGAAGAAAAATCACGGATGCATGTTTATTTTTTTTTTTTTCCAATGGCGATCGTATTGAACCAGCGATCCTAAAAGATAAGGAAAGGGTTACTTTCATCGGAAATCAAAAGTTCTAGTGGTGTTTTAAGTAAACAAAAAGATTGGAGAGTAGCTAGCCCCCTGCAACACTCGTCTTTTCCCAAAGTCGTCGGATAAAAATTTTGAGATAGCCATTTTGTTCAACATACTTGGAAGGTATAATAACTATGCCTTTGAGGATAACATGACCCACCAAAGCCAATGGGGCAAGGGCAGTAAGTTACGAAATTTAACTATTATTTACGTGTAGTATTTGTTATTGAGAAGTATACAGATATTTTTTTGTGGAGGAGAGGGGGGGGGGTATTTTCTGCTTGAGGTGATTTTTCACGGTTTAAATTTTCCGTGGGGAAAGAAGTCAATGGAGGTGAACTTTCCAGAGGAAATTTTACACTGGGGGAATTTGCCAGAATTTCTATGCGAAATTTCATTTTATTCGTCTTACTTTGTCTTTGCCCACTAAATTTAACATGTGGAGATGTTCCGGTGGAGATTTTCAGTGGGGTTGGATTTGCCTAGGGGAATTTTTCACCGGGGTAGCGGGATTTCAGGGAAAATCTTTCCACAAAGGGAGATGTTCAACATGGTTTGAGAAATTAAAGATTTGGCATGATTTGAGATCAGAAATTAAAGTCTTTACAAATGAAAGTATGGTAAAGAGAATTTTGGGGCGGATTTGGCCGCGAGAAACTTCCCTGGAAGATTTTCAGCGAGGATGCAATTGTCTGAGGATATTTTTCAGATAGGTGGGTGGAGGGCATTTTACCTGGAACGAGCTTTACTTTGAAGGATTGTCTGTGTGGGAAGGAGTTTTCCTTGGAGGGAAGATGGATTCCTTGGCAATATTTGAAAAACGATCAAAAATTAAATAAAAAACAAGTTTATTCAATTGAGTGTAAGGAGCAACATTAAAAATTAAAACAGACAGAAATTATTCAGTATATTATGGGTCCTCTCCTCAATACTTCGCTCTTTACGCGAAACTTTGGCTTTTTCTACCGATTCTTTAAGAAAGAATCCTGAAACACAAGCGCCATTTATTTCGAATAAGAAGCTTTCTTGAAACTACTAAAGAACTTCAGCATGAAGAACGAGGTATTGAAGAGGAGGCTAGCCCGCTAAGAGATTTATACGCACTACAGAAAGCTTTCTAATCACCAAAATACACTTAAAGCTATATTGCCATCATATCTAATTATCATGAGCTACAATATCTAATGATTCTGGGCTACTGCTGCTACTACTACTACCACTACTACTGTTGTAACTTACAACTACTACTCCTGCAACTACTTACGACTGCGACTACGACTACCTGCAACTGCAATCACTTGTGACTTTGACTACATATGACTGCAAATGTGTTAGTGATTGCGGCTCGTTGTGATTGCGACCACTTGTGATGCGACTAACTGTGACTTTGACTAGTTTTGACTTTGTCTGTGACTACTTAAGACTGCAACTGTGACTGCTGTAACTGCAACTACTTGTGACTGTGACTGCTTGCTGCTACTTGGGACTTCGACTGCGACTGAGCTACTACTTGCAATGCGAGTATGCCACTGCTACTACTAATATGGAATTATGACTGTGTTCGCAATTACGAATGCTGCCATTTCTACTTCTGCTGCTTCTTCTACTACTACTACCACTACTACCACAATTACTATTGAACTAAATCAAAAGAGTTTAAGTGCAACAAAGCTATCAAAATGGTAGAGATGCAATATTTTAGGGACGGAATAGAGTATTAACTCAAAACCCTCAGGGACAGTTTGGGGGATGTTGAACTAATCAAAAGACACCGTGTACGACCAACGTTGTCGAAAGAGCGTATCTGCAATATTTCATGAGTGACCAAGGGGTATTAAGTTAAAACTTTTAGGGTACGCTGCAGGAAAGGTTGAACCAAATCAAAAGGCATTATTCTGCTTCCGAGGTTGCCAAGAGGGTTAATCTGTGATGTTCAGGAACAGCAGAGGTAATTACATTAAAAGTTTCAGGCCCTATTAGGGGGATGATCAATTAAAATATGTTTATAGTCAAGGTTGTAACATGACGGGTGTCGGAATTTTTTCAGCCCTGTAGAAGCCAAGAGATATAATATAGATTTTTAATCCATTTATTTGAATAACATTCACTGTATCCATTAATCTAAGGTTCTATAGAACAAGTATTCTTAGAATTTGTTGCCAAACTTTTTCCAAAATATAAGTAGCAAGCCAAAATTTAAAACTGGAACACAAACTTACTACTAAATAAATAGCAAACAAAACATATTTTGAACATTTTCTCTTCTATAGGCCTAACGTTAATATATGCAAAATTTTTAAGGCTCTCAGGAACTACTACCAATACTAATAACTAGCTGCATTACTATAGCTCGTTTACGCTCCAGTATACTAGCTCGTTTTACGCTCCAGTTATAATTTGGTTTTTCTACCCGTCTTAGGTTTAATATTGCTCTTAGCTTTTTTTGAAAGACTTCTTTAGTGGACAAAGTCTATAAAATTATTTCTGTTCGTTTTTAATTGAAGTGTTTTCTTCATTGGTTAAAATAAAGAATATTTAAATCTTTTTGGTTTTCAAACAGTTCGTGGTAACGAACTGTAAGTAAGGAGTGACCCGGCTCAATACTAACCCAAACTCCAAGAAACAGAATCTTGATGCCAATAGATTTGTCAAATAAATCAGATTTTTATGCTGATTTCAAATATATGCGTTTCATCAAGTTTAGTCTTACCCATTAAAAGTTATGCGCCTGAGAAAATTTGCCTGATTTTCAAAAAAAGACCCCCTAACAGTCGTAAAACTTTAATGAAAATCACACCATCAGATTCAGCGTATCTGAGAACCCTACTGTAGAAGTTTCAAGCTCCTATCTGCCAAAATGTGGAATTTTGTATTTTTTTTTGTCAGAAGAAAGATCACGGATGCGTGTTAATTTTTTTTTTTTTCCCAGGGGTGATCGTATCGATCCAGTAGTCCTAGAATATCGTTAGAGGGCTCATTTGAATGGAAATTAAAAGTTCTAGCGGGATTTTTAAGTGACCAAAAAAATTGGAGGGCAACTTGGCCCCCTCCCACGCTCATTTTTCCCCAAAGTCACCCAATCAAAATTTTGAGATATCCATTTTGTTCAGCTTAGTAGAAAATCTAATAAATATGTCTTCGAGGATGACTTAATTCCCCACAGTTCCCGGGGGAAGGGCTGGAAGTTATGAACTTTGCCTATTGTTTACATATAGTATTGGTTAATGGGAAGTATTAGGACGTTTCAGGAGGGATTTTTTTCTGATGGAGGGCGTTGTCATAGTAAGGGATTACGGGGGAGGATACGTCAAGGGAGGCTGTTTCCTTGGGGGATGGGACATGTATATAAAGGGGGGGCATGATTTCCAATCATTATATAAAAAACGATCATATATTAAATAAAAAAAACAAGTATATTACTGAAAATAAGGAAGAACATTAAAACTTAAACCAAACAGAAATTATTACATATATGAGAGGGGTTGCCCTCTAATCAACACCTCGCCCTTTTCGCTAAAGTTTTTTTAGTACTTTTAAAAGAGCTATCTATTCTAATTAACCGGCCCTTGTGATTCTGGGGTTTGTGATTCGATCAAAATTCGAACTTTAGCGTAAAGAGCGAGGTATTGACTAGGAGGCAAACTTCCTAATATACGTAATAAAACATACAAACATAGAAGTTCGTTACGTAAGTTAATTCGTAAGTTACGTCAGAACAAATTTCGAGAACGCCATTTAGCCGAAAAAGTAAAATTAATATGCAAATTTTGTTCTAATTATTCGTGTACGGTGAGCTAAAATCAAAGCTGCACTAATTTAAAAGCGTCCAGAAATTAAATAAAAAAACAAGTTTTTTTAACTGAGAGTAAGAAGCGAGCATAAAACGTAAAATAAGCAGAATTTGTTCTGTATATGAAAGGGGCTGTCCCCTCCTCAATATCTCGCTCTTTACGCTAAAGTTTTCTTTTGTTTTAAAAAACTATAACTCAAACTCAAACTATAGCGTAAAGAGCGAGGTGTTGAGGAGGGGACAGCCCCTTTCATATACGGAATAATTTCTGTTCGTTTTAAGTTTTAATGTCGCTCCTTACTTTCCGTTAAAAAAAATTGTTTTTTTTATTTAATTGTCTATAAGAATCCAGATTTTGACTTATTATTTTTATAATAAGCCAAAATTAATATTTATTATTTATATTTATATGCTGGACAAAATTTTACAACAATTTTTAATAATAGTACTATAATACTTTGTATAATACTTTGGGTAGCTTAAAAACTTTAAAAAGAACTTTTTCTCATGCTGACAAGTTGAGGAGTATGCACCTTGAGCAAATGTTAGCAGCAGCTAAAACATAAAAATACGCATACCAAAAAGTCCAAATTTCTTTATGCTTAATAAGTCTTTATAAGTTAAGACACGAAATTTACTTTACGGGAAATTAATTTGTGTGAAGTCTCATTTTCAGAAACCAAAATTGATACTTGCATGGCTGTATCCAAGGTGGGGGGGGGGGTCCGGATTTGATCCCTTCCGAAATTTTGTCCAACCCGTAAAAACGTAACTAAAATGCATATAAACAAATTTTTTTGCAAAACCATCTCTGAAAAGAAATATCCTCTCCAACAAAATATCCTCCCGAACAAAATTCTGGACACTCCCTTGGATACTAGGTTGCAAGCACAGTGATACAAAGCTGAAATCCTTTGATTTTTAGTGTGTCTTGTTTTATATCCAGGTGAAGTGTCAGTGCTTGAAAATCGTCTTAGAAATATTTTTATTTCTTAGAAAAGTGGTAATAGATCAAAGCTTATTCATGGCTTCCATTTTGTGTTTAGATAATCCCTACATAAGAACTCTTACCTTGGTTAGGCTACTTTTTAGGTTTCCCTCACGCTCCTAGAGAAATTATAATGCTGAAAATTAAGTATCTGAACGCTTAGATAAGCCGCATTTTCCCCTCTATCCTTTTGGGTAAAATTCAATTTCAGATTGACATTTGAATTTAAGAGACAGATATTTATAAAGAGCCAAGAGGCAGCAGGGGGGGGGGATAAAGTGCTGTATAAACCTCCGTTATCAGAAGAGAAACATATACAAATTATTATTATGCTATCTTAATTGGTTGATAAGTTCATTACAATAAATGGATTTTTTCAAATGAAAGTAAAGAGTGAAATTAAAACTCAAAACAAACTGACATTAATCCGTATCTATGCCCTGCTCGCTGCGCTAATGTTTCGCTTTTTGCCCTCAATGCTTTAAGTCGACTGCTCCTGCACAATGGCGATTGTTCTTCACATACAAAGTGTTCTTCACAATATTCCAAAAATAAAAGAGTTTATTAGCACGCATATCTTTTTAAAAAAATCAGTTCAAATGTTTTCAAAAAGTAATTGGTAAATAAACAATTGCATAAACTCGTCAACTGTGTTTGTTCACTCGAAAATTGTTTCACCATAGCACTATAATTTAGAGTGAAAAGTAGAGGATTAATAGGGTGGGGGTCCCCTCTAATATACAGATCATTTTCAGTTAGTTTTAAGTTTTAATGTTGCTCTTGACTTAAGCACAGCTACTCCAAATAAGAAGAGAGCTACCGCCTATCGTCTCCGCAACAGGATTGCCTCCCGGTGAGAAAAAAAAACCTGGATTTTAGTTATTTTTTGTTTATTTAGTGATTTCCTTCAACAATCAATAATTCATATACTGATTTAGTGATTTTTTGTTTGGACGATATAAAATATCACAAGAAATATTGATAAATCACTAGGGGTTGCAACCCTGCTCCGCAATAATGTGAACGTTTATTCGATTTATATGAAGCGCCTTTCATAAAAATTTGCAAAACACGTGCCTGGAACATTTGTTTGGTTGTTCGAATAATGAGCAATATGCATCCTAATAGATAATTAATTTTAAAAAAACAAAGTATTCCGAGGGGAGTAAAAAGCGAAGTTGAAACTTAAAACGAACAAAAATTATTACTTAACAGCCTATCTAACATATATCAATAAAACTAATGTAAATAAATCAACTGATGACATTTCCCTATGTTTGTTAGGATTACAGAAAACTCGCGCTTTACTCAAAACGCGAAACGATATAGGACTTTTGGTACGGTAAAAGTACACCTCCTTAGGACAGTTTTAACAGTATAAAAGTAAAGCATTTCTAGACTGTTGTTATATTTTTTTTTCGTTTAATTTGGCATCACTTCTGCATAGTCAGCTCAGTTCAAGGATTGACTGTCGTTTTGGATCTGAAAAGGACATTTCATGATTATTTAGTAGACAAGTTTGAAGTGAAGGAATACTGTTAGTATTAGGACTACAAACTTGCTTTAGAATTTGTATCACAACTTAAATCCTCCGTTTTGTAGAGAGTAACAACTGGATTTCCAGAGTTCATATTACGCTTGATATATTCTTCATTTCGAGTAATACCAGGTGAGACCAAGATGTTAGCTGATAAATTAATCCATTTTTTTTTCTGCTGAGCAATGTCCTTAAACATATTATTTGTGTCTAAGTTTTTAAGATAATTTTAGTTGTATACTGAAAGTTACTGATATCACAGCTCCTGTAGGACTATGAAAAGCGTTGTAGATTAGTTTGCTGTTGTGAGGCTACGTATTTAGTTTTGACTCCTATATCAATATTCTTGTTTTTATATTTGGCTTTTGTGTTTTCAGTAAAGGGTTAGTCATCTGTAATCCTACAAACATAGGGAAATATAACCAGTTGATTTATTTGTATTAGTTTAATTGGCATATGTTAGATAGGCTGTGAAGTAATAATTTTTGTTCTTTTTAAGTTTCAACTTCGCTCTTTATTTCTCTAGGAAAAACTTTGTGTTTTAAATTAATTTTTGCTCGTTTTTCATTAAAATTTAATTTAGAAAAAACACTGTTATGACCTTTTCTATTTATACGGAATGATTTCTGTTCGCTTTAAGTTTTAATGTTGGTCCTTAGTTTCAGTTGAAAACTTATTTTTTTATATAATTTCTAATCACCTCCAACGTAGGGGAGATAAGACACCTCAACCTTTATTAAGGAGCTGAACTAAGAATCCGTACTAGAATTGAAGGAAAAAATAAGTTTTTAGTGAAAAAAAAATCAAAACATAGTATCGTTTCTTTTTGTAAAAAAAAAAATTAAAAAAGAAGAAATAGATCTTTAATTTTTGGTTTAAGAAAATTAAATTTATTCACACTTAAGAAAGTAGCTCCAGGCGAGTAGCTTCGACACAAACGGTTAACTAAGCGGACATGTTTGTATATCGACATACTTGCGGAAAATTTTGCTAGCTCAACATAATTGTACCTTTAGGTTCAGGGATTTATTTGACCTGTCCCTAAATAAAAAGCCACCCATTACTCAGAAACGAATGGATATTTCAAAAAAAGATCTGTTCTTGCGTAGATACCATCAATGGTAATACAAACTAAGCTTGTTTTCATTTCAAAAATTTTGGGAAGAATTGCTGGAATTTTCCTACAGAACTGCTTTCACTTGTCTTTATTCCTCTTTGGATTTGCAATCTTACGTATGGAGAGAATATTACGGTGGAATTGTCAAGTAAATTATTTGAATAAGTTAGTATAACAATAAGTAATCCTTCTTTTAATATACAACTTTGAGTGGTTCCAGAGCCACATGTCTACATTTTTCCAACCACTTAATGGCAAGAGTTGGGGCCGGGGCCGTAATTTGCTATGGGGCAGAGGGGGCAACTTCCCCTCCCAGACCTCGGTTTTCCTCAAGAACCTAGTTTGCCCCCCCCTCCCAGCTGAAATTTAGTTTCTCGAATTGCCCTCCCCCCCCCTCCCAGCTGAAATTTAATTTCTCGAAAAATATTGTCAAAACTAAGATAAGCCTGCATAATTCAAGCATCCACTGAAACAGGTCAGTTTTCTTTGGTATATCTTTACCTTTTTTGTTACTATACGGCTAGTTTTTTTCAGTTTTCTCTGTCATTTTCACTTAATTTGGGAAAATTGGCCCCAATTTCGACCCCCTCCCCACATTGTTTTAACCAAAATTACGCCATTCGTTGGGGTATGGATTTAGAGATCTACTCAGAATGTCGTCGCAAACCATAAACTGGATTACCTCTATTACCTTTTGAATCAAAATGCTTGACCAAATACCTTCCTCGGACATGGTTTAAGAAATGAGTGCATCACGTTTACAAAAACAGAGAAATTATCTGAAAATGGTCTTATAGAAAGGAGAAAACCATAATTTAAAAAAAAAACACCCGAGCAAGAATCGAACGCAAGACACTCTATTTCAAAGACGAACGCTTTACCAACAGAACCACGCCTCTGATAATGCAATTTGATATATTAGTTTTCGCACCTTATTTGCGTAGCTTATTAAGGGGACTTGGGGGAGGAGAGTACGAGAGGAAACCTCCAGTTACGGGTTTTAGACCATAATTATTACAGTGCTGATTTAGTTTTATACTTCCAAGCTTTTCTACTCAAGAACTGACACCAAAAGTATTGTTTTTAGTGTTATATCACACTTACGGATGGTAGAATTCATAAACATTACGTAGATATGAGCAATAGCTTTCAAATGGGTCATTAAACGTCACTCTAAAAAGTAGGCTACTGGTAGCCCACTAGCCCCAGCTTTTCCACTTGAGAAATGGTACCAAAAGTGCCGTTTTTAGTCCTGTAAGGATTGTTGCTAGGCTTACGCAAGTTAGATATAAGTGTATTTCTCGTATTTGGTGTTTTATTTCGTTAAGGGTATATCTTTGGTATTTAGTGCATGTTCCACTTAAAGGGCATAGTTGGTATTTGTTGTTTTAAGTACTTTTTTCTGCCTTCTTTTCTATTCAAGGTAGTGAACCACCATGACCAAAAACCTGATAGCCAATGAGATGCTACTTTGAGGGTCATGGAACCAAAATTCTGTGCTTGTGCCTTGGAAGATAAGACGGGTTAAAAGATAACTTTTGAACTGTTGAGCTTTGAGAATCAAACGTGACAAGCAATTAGAGGGAAACCGCTGGGAGAGTTAGAGCAACCTCCACCTTTCTATAAAATACGGTGCGCTGGGAGAGTTTAACAATAACCTCCACATCAACTGCCGTCGGAGAGTTCCAGTAACCTCCACTAGCCAACCATAGACGGCGAGCTTGGAGAGTGCAGCAGCCACCTCCAAATCAACTGTGCCAGCCGGTGCAAGTTGACTATAGCTCGGATTCTCTACGGCTTCAAGAAGACTGTTCACGAGTGTACTCTAGTATTGTATTTTGTCTATTAGTTTATTAAAGTACTTTTAGCAACATCTTGAGTAGATACGAATCATGCCTACCACGCTACCCAAGGTCTTGTCCTCGTGTAGGCTTGATCAACCCCCACTGGGGACCAATAAGACGGTATTTCCTTAGAGAAATATACCATACTTCACAGTGCCATTTGGAACTTGCTGATGGTTGAAATTATAGGAAGGATGTAGATATGAGCAATATCTTGTATATGAGCTATTAAAAATCTGTCTTGATACCCGGGATACTAATACGCCCAATAACAATACGCCAATACCGATACGTATGATATTAATATGTCCGATACCGATAAAGTGTGCAGCCTGTTCCCAAGGGACTAAAGAGGGTCATATGGTCACCAAAAACAAAGGTATTTGATCTTTGAACTATACTGAACAAAACGGCTTCCTCAAAATTGTAATTGGATGACTTTGGGGAGGGAACCTTTAGGGAGGGGGGCTAGTTGCCCTCCAATAATTTTGGTCACTTAAATAGGACACTATAAAATTTAATTTTCGCTCGAATGAGCTATTACACATCTCGCTATGATGTTCTGGTCACCCCCTAGCCTTGATAAAAAAAAAAAAAAAAAAACAGAAAAAAACGGGAGATACATCAGTGCTACCCATGCAAAAAAGTCTTCTTTCTTGTTATTAAAGGAGGGGGTTGTAATTTCCCAAAACCAGGTTTTTGAATGTTCTGATTTCAATGGTAGACTTTTCATTTTGATCAGACGCCATTTTTGAGGGATGTCAGACTTTTTTTCGAAATCAACATAAAATTCTTTTCGCAATAAACTTTTATTTTTAAGAGGAACCGACATAAAAGTTACCATTCCTGAATCAGTGTCAGATGGCAGTTTTTTTTCGCTAGGTAGTTTCTTCTAAACTTGTTTTTAACTTTTGCATACTATGGGCTGTGGTTCGCTCTTTACTAGGCTGCAGCTACCACTGCAACCATGATTTATAACTATGCGATGCTCAATAGGCATTATTTTATCCGATAAATGGGCCTGTTATAATGGTTCATTAGCAAGGACTGCATTCATGGTCAGGGACGAATGGTATACTGCACATCAGTATGGCTTCTGACCATAGAAGATTGTACAAATACGTTTTCAATAGTTTTTGAAATCTTTGTTCTATAACATTTTTGCCATGTTCTTACCATATGTTGCAATTTCCTTAGGCTTGATTAACTTTGTTACTGAAACAGGGAACTAGATATTCATGTACTTCCTGCGAATGAGCCCTCTTTCAACAGTCTGCGTCTATTGACTATAGATGGTCACATTCGTGACTATCTTCTCTGGAAAACTCAAAAAAAATTTCAGTAGTTGCTTTAAGGTTTTTACACATATTAAATGTCATTGCATAATTTGCATTAAGACTGCGTTCAAAAAAGAGTTCAATTCCTGTTTAAAAAATTAGGTAAGTTTTGAGTACTAACAGCATGTGATGTGCCTCTTTAAAATTAATTTATTTTGTATAATGGGATCAGTAGAAATTTACTAGAACAAAATAAGAAGTTTTGTTGGTGCGCCTGCATGATTTTTTAGGATTTTTGGTTTCTATTGGGAAGGGTCGATATTCTCGTACAGTTTGCTACTGCAGACTCTTTGAATTAATTAATTGTGAGGGAGACTACTACCCCCTCCTTCGATACTCTTTTTTTCATTCAAACTTAATGTTCACATAGCAGTGCTTCGTTGATAATAATAATCCCTAAGAAAGTGCAATCTTCAGAAGTATGATTATGTGTCTAAAATATCCAAAATAGTTTATAAGACAATTATTTCCCCAGTTTTAAGGTGAGTTCTTCCAGCAAATTTTTCTCTAGGAGTGTTTCCAAAGCATGCTGGCAAGAGGGCTAGAGTTTCAAGCCTTCAATAATAAGGAAGGTGCTAAAATTGTGTACAATCAGGAAAATGAAAAATATTCTTGTTTTTACATAATTTTGGTAAAAATAGACGTCTTGGTAGGACTTACCCCCTCCCCCTCTTGGAGAATTTCTTGGTTATGCTTATGATGTTCTCACGCCTAACACCATTTTCTGGTAAGATACGAATACAAAATTTACCAGAGCCATTAGTCTAAGTCCGAAAAGAGCCATAAGCTTTCAACGTACAATTTGTTATTTCTTGTTTTTTCTTCAGGGGGGGTCCCTTTATTAGGGATTTGAAAGCTCTGGTTCCCTTTTTAAAAATTAAAAGTTATTTGAGGGTGTTCAGCACTCCTTTCTTGACCTGTTTCGCTACCCAACCCCTCCGTAACCCCAAATTCATCTAGTAAAAATCTGAGATAGCCATTTAGTTCAAAATGCTCGGAAGGTCCAATAAATATTCTTCCAACGTTGACATTACTACTGCAGTCCCTTGGGCAAGAGCTGTAAATAAACAAATTACCAATCATTTACATGTAGGTTTTATCAAATAGTTTGTGGTAACAAACTGTACGTATGGAGCAACTTAACCCTGTACGTACTGTACGTACGTATAGTATCTCAAACTCTTAGAAAAGGAACCTTGAAAACATTAATACATCAAAATTGACTTTTAATACTGATTCCAAATAAACAAAATTCACTTTAATGCTATCTATCAAAAGCAACGAGCCTGAGAAAATTTGCCTGACTTTTGGAAAAGTGAGGAAACACCCTCCAAAAGTCAAGTGATCTTAATGAAAACCGCATCATTAGATTTACCATATCAGAAAACTTTATTGTAGAGGTCTCAAACTCCTATCTATAAAAATGGGAAAATTTTGATTTTTTTCCCCAGAAGAAAGATTACAGATACATGTTCATAATTTTTTCCCCAGGGGTGACTGTACCGAACCGATGGTCCGAGAAGATGGGAAGAGGGCTGCCGATCATGAAAATTAAAAGTTCTACTGCTTTTTTTCAATGACTGAAAAGATGGCGCAGCGTGAAAGCGGCATTTTCTGCCCTTTTTGGCACAAAACTACAATTTGAAATAACAAATTAGAAAAAAAGACCGTGGATTGTCAGTTTAATATAGACCTACATATTCTAATATTTATTCATTAAGGGTTCAAGAACTTTTTTATTTATTAAAGTAAAAACCGAAAAACATTTTAAATGTATTTTCTTTTCAGTAAAGTGCAAATTATGTTCTATTTATGAAAAGACATGGGGTTGTCAGCCCTACTCATATTAATTTCTGCTTGTCTTGAGTTTACCTCGGTTATTTATTGTAATTTCTGTTTTTTTTTATGTCATTTATTTATTGATGGATATTCGTGGTAGTTTTACGGTTGCTAGGTTACTTGATTTTATTTCTGCTTATTTCTGGTTTAATGGAGTTCTTTACTTGTCTTTGAAAAACCTACTTTGTGGAAATTTTTTTTAAATTAAAATATATGAGGGCCGTCACTCAGCTCTCTTTATTTCATACTCTTTGAGCTCTCTTATTTGTGACTTTGACTTGAATGTTTTGTAGGTGTAGTATCGAAAAAAAAAATCATTTTGACGACCTGAATGCAGATATTGTCTTTTGGTGGAGTTAAGTAACCCTCATAATATTCCTAAGAAGTCCAAACTTACTATGCTAGCCGTCTTGAAATATTTCGTACAGACACTTTTGGCAACAATGATACAAATAGTGCCTTTTGATTTATTTCAACATCCTCCTCAACAAGAATTCCCTTGTACAAGAATTATCTGAGTGATAGATCACATGAAAACAAAAGAAATGTAAAGAAAGTGGAGACAGCATTGAAATATGAACTAAGGAGGTGTGAAGTGGAGGCCATGGATAAAATTGCCGAGGATTTAGAAGATGCAGCTAGACGGCATAATAGTAAAATATTGTACTGGCAAGTCAACAAATTGAGAGGTAGTAGTCAATCCGGACTTGTCCCAGTAAAAGATAGGAATGGGGTGGCAATTAGCGATAAGGCAAAAGCTAAAGCGAGATGGGCCAAACATTTTGAGAATTTACTTAACCGAGATAAAGTTGCAGGAAAAAATATAGAAGAAAATGAAAAAGTTTGTGATACCTTGGATGTGAAGGAAGATTTGTTTTGTGAGGAGGAATTAGAAACAGTACTAAAAGGATTAAAGAATAATAAGGCTCCTGGTGCTGATAGGGTGGTAAATGAGTTTCTTAAATATGGTGGCTCTGAGGTTAGAAATAAGTTATTGAAGATTATGAATGTGATTTTTGAAAAAGGGGAAGTACCTAACGATTTTAGGAAAACCTTAATTAAGACACTTTATAGGAAAGGTGTTAAAATTGAATGTGGTAATTATCGAGACATTAGTCTGGTCTCTGTAGGTAGCAAATTGTGTAGTAGTATGATACTTTTTAGACTGAGAGATGCCGTAGACAAAGTTTTAAGAGAAGATCAGTGCGGTTTTAGAAAAGGTAGAGGATGTGTTGACCAAATTTTCACTCTTAGGTTAATAATTGAGAAGTACCTAAGTTTTCAAACACCTTTGGTCCTCAGTTTAATAGATTATGAGCAAGCGTTCGATTCTGTTGATAGAGGAGCTTTAGTAAAGGTTTTATCCTTGTATGGTATACCAGACAAATACATTAAAGTGATTAGTGCTATGTACGAGAATAATACTGCTGCTGTTAAGGTACGAAATGAGGTTCGCTGCTTGTTTTGTATTAAATCAGGAATTAATAAGGGTTTTGTTCTATCCCCGTTTGTATGGATTATTTTTATGGACTTCGTTTTCAGGAGAACAGAAAAGATAATGGGAGACAAGGGAATCAAATTGGGAAGAATAAGTCTCCTGGACTTGGATTATGCTGATGATTTAAGCATCCTAGATGAAAGTGTGAGCAAAATGAATGAAGTTTTAGAGGTTTTGCGAGTTCAGGGTGCTAGTATTGGTTTGAAAATTAATAAGATAAGATAAGATTTATTCTTCATTAAATACACATATAATATTACATGTTATTAATCCCTCAAAGGCTCATTGGCCTGTACAAAGAGGGACGACATATGAATTACATACTCAGAGATAAAAAACAAAAGAAAATTTAAAATGATCACTTACTCACATATGAAGGAGAAGAAAAGAAAATATAGATAAACTGGAAACTATAGAAAAAATTAGAATAAATAAACCAAATTTATTAATTATATTAAATAGACTCAAAAAAAAAAAAAAATAAAAAAAAAAAAAAAAAAAAAAAAAAAAAAAAAAATTATATTATTATTACTATAAGCGAATTCCTATCGTCGAAACAGAATTATGTGTATTTTCAGGTAGAACCAACATCATAAAAGCTGTTACGATATTATTCATAACTCTTATCCAAAATATTAAAAAATCAAAACTTAAGCCATGTACAGCCCTTTTAAGCTTGTATTTAAAACTATATAAATTCTAATTCAATCAACTCTGCTTATTTCTGAGGCTAGGTAGCAAAATTGAGGTTTATGGGTTAATTCAGTCATAAGGCTTATAATTATTGGACTGTAATAAAATGGTGCGAAAGCAATAAAATTTAAACCGTCTTCATGAATGCTACTCCTTAGTGAACTATACAAGTTTCAGCAATAAATATTGATAGTCATACCTGAGGTCTGGGAGTAATAGCGCATATAACACCACCAAAAAAAAAAAGTAAAAATACGGGGGACATCAACTCCACAAAAAAAAAAAAAAAAAAAAAAATTATTAATTTAGATTATTAAATAAATGGTCAATAATAAACCACTTGAAAGTGCCAAACGAGTGGCATTTATGTACTAAAGAAGGCAGGGAGTTCCAAACCTGATAACAAGCGATGAGGGGATTGAAATCTGACCGCACAGTGGGAGTAGGAGGAATGCAGATATTATGTGACGAACGAAGGTTATATGGAGCTGAATCAAAAATAGACTGAAAAGTTTTTTGAAGGGATTTTGGAATATCTCCATGAAGATTATTGAAAAAGAAACACCCAAAATAAATAAGTTATATATACTGCATATATATACTTAGTCTGGTTTAATCACATAGTGGGACAATAACCAGACGCCGTGTTTTGTCATAATTAACAGAAATTGACCGCAGTGTAGAAGGAAAAGTAGACATCCATACTCTGTGGCACTCAGAAACATATGAATTGACAAGGCAGAAAAAAAAAAGCTTCAGAATAGTAGAAGCTTAAGAAGCTTTCAGAATGTTAGGAAGACTAAGTCACTAAGGCTAGGAATAAGTGAAGATGAAAAGGTGATGTTGGGTAATGAAAAGATTGATCAGGTGGGCAGTTTCACTTACCTTGGTAGTATTATCAGTAAAGATGGTGGGAGCAGTGAAAATGTTAAAAATAGAATAGCCAAGGCTCAGGGTGTTTTTTCACAGTTAAAAAAAAGTCTGGAAGAATAGGAAGATAAGTCTGCAAATTCAAGATTAGAATCTTAAAAGCTACAGTGATGACAGTGGTCAAATATGGCCCTGAAGCATGGACGCTCCGAAAAGCGGATGAAGATTTGCTAGATGTTTTCCAGAGAAACTGCTTAAGGATTGTTCTGGGTACCCGGCTGACTGACCGTATTTCAAACAATAGGCTATACGAAAAATGTGGTTCAATACCGCTTTCTAGGTCTATAATGAAAGAATGGTTGAGGTGGCTAAGGTATGTTGTGCGGATGAAGGTTGACAGATTGCCGAAGTTTGTTCTTTTTGGCCAACCATCTAGGGCTAAACGGAAAGCAGGTCGTCCTCGTCTGGGGTGGGAGGACGCCATAAAGAAAGATTTAAAGGAAATGGGAACTTCGTGGGCGGGTGTAAAAAGGGAGGCTTTGAATAGACTGGGGTGGAGGAGGAGCGTGCGTAGCTGTGTTGGCCTCAGGCGGCTTGGTGCTGCGATGAGTTGTTAGTAGTAGTTAGTAGTTTCTGAAATATTGGACATACATTTTCAACAAGCTGGATGTAGCCTACATTGTATCTTTTGATTTAGTTCAACATCCAGCGAAAATTTCACTAAATACCAGTAGCCAACCCATATCTATTGAAGCTATGCCATTTTGACAACCAGGATGAACAAAGTTGTATTTGGATTAAGTTCAACGCCCCCTTAACATTCTCTAAAAGTTTCAATTTAATACCCTTAGATTTTCCTGACATACATCAGACATGCAATTTTGGCAACCAGGATGCTTGTGATGTCATTTGATTAGGTTCAACATCCAGTACCGGTTTTAGGTCGCATAATCTGGAGGGGCAAGGTCTACTATTAGTGTAAAAATATAAACTAGAAGGAAATAATGTCAGGTGTAAGAAAAATGGGGATCAGCTGCCCTCCCCCCACCCAGGCCTAGAACAACCACTACCAATATCCCAATCGACTTATCTCCATAAAGTTTTAACTCAATAGGCTAATCTTAGCCGTTCCTTAGATATTGCAGCTACGTCCATTGATAACTTGAATTTGCATAGCGTATTTAAGTTCAACCCCTCCCCCTCAATATTCCTTGAATGTTTTAACTTGACACCACCCCTAACTGTTCTTGGAATATTGAAGATATGCTGTTTCGACTACATTGATGCATATAATGTCTTTTTATTTTGTTTAACATCTCCTTAGCATCCCATGAAAGTTCCAACTTGTGTTCTTTGATTTAATGCAACATCACTTAACATTTCCTGAACTTCTCAGCTTATTAACCTTAGCCATTCATGGGATATCTCAGATCGCAGTCTTAAGTAGCCGTAGTTTCAAGTAGTCACAGTCGCAAGTAAGCACGGTTGCAAGTTGTCGTAGTTGCAAAAAGTCACAGCTGCAAGTAGTCGCAGTCAGTAGTAATGGTTCAATGCTTACAAGCGGGCAGTCCCCCCATGTAGCTAAAATGCTTACAAGCGGGCAGTCCCCCCATGTAGCTACAATGCTTACAAGCAGACAGTCCCCCATGTAGCTACAATGCTTACAAGCGGGCAGTCCCCCCATGTAGCTACAATGCTTACAAGCGGGAAGTCCCACCATATAGCTATAATGATAAGTAGCGGGCAGTACTCCCGCCATACAAGCAGACAGTGTAATGACCGGATTCAGCTACCGTGAAAATTCGTGCTGATCTCTGTTCAAAGTGCGTGTTGTTTTCATGGTAGTGATTCGTTTCCTTTGTTTGAAATTGTGAAATTCTGTCCGTAATTTAATTTGTTAGGCGTGGTTGACTTATGTTTAACCTTAAACACGAATATAAAAACTCCGACAATGTATTATTTTATCAGTTCAGAATTGGCATTTGAAATATAATGATGCATTCAAACAAAAGGAATATTGACGAAAGCTACACGCAAGAAGTAAGTTATTCTTTTATATTCATAGTGGATAAAGAAATTAATTCTACTAGAATTTATACAGACCCTATTATAGTTAACAGATTGTTAATTATTTTTTGAACCTGGATCTCCAGAGGTCGGTAAAGAGCAGTATCAAAACATGAAAAAAAGTGTGTAAACACTGCATTTAAATGGTTTGCGAGCTTAGTACATGAGGTAAATCATACCTATTTTTTATTCTGGCCCAAAGTCCCACAATCGTCCATCCCCCTCCCTCCAACCCCCCCAACCCCCCCCCCCCCAACATTTTTTTTACAACTCTTAGAATGTTATGAAAAACACTTAAATCACGGGAAAATCATATGTAATATTTTCCAACTTCAAAATGGGAATGATATCGATATGTGTGTTGCAACTTTTACTATTAGAAAAATAATGTTTGTAGTAACCAATTTTTATTATTTTTTTTTTAACTTTTTTTTACTTTTTTTAACATCTCTTAGAATATCATGAAACACACTTAAAACATAAGAAATTCACATTTAATATTTTCCAATTTCAAAATGGGAATGATATAGATATGTGAGTCGCGACTTTTACTATTAGAAAAATAATGTTTGTAGTAACCAATTTTTTTTTTCTGACAGTTTTTCTTAACTTTTTTTTCTGACAGTTTTTTTTTAACTTCTTTTTCCAACTTTTTTTTTAAATCTCTAAATAATATCAGAAACATAAAATGAAAATTTTAATTTTAATTTTAAGAACTTATTCTTATGCATACTATTGATGAGGACTGATGGTCCTCTTTCAAGATTTTTTTAATGAAAAACAAACTTTTTTTTAGGATTTTCCAGAGCTCCCCCTACCCATTAAGAAAATAAGAAGGGGTGAAGCAACTCCAATGGTCATTTCGAACAGACCGACGGTTATACAACATGGTTATAGGTCGAATGCATTAATACCATCAACTAAGAAAGTTTATTCACATGATAGTGTTATTGTAGCATTGAATGCTGACACAGAGAAGTATTTAAACTATGAAATAAGTACAAGTGGTAGCACCATCGGAAACGTATACGTGCATTGTCATGACAGTAAGGAATTCAATTTCTTTGGAGTACCAAAAAAATTCAACTCTTATGATGGTGGATATGTGAGATTGAGATCTCCGGAGATGATTGCACTCAAAGGGAATGCCATTATAAAAATAATAGTTGATGAAGAAGGGCATCTTCTTGCTAGTGCTTGTGGTAACATGTTACCCAGTGTTAAACCATATCGTCAGCTTTCGGGTATTAGCATTCAAATGAATGCAAAGACGAAAAGAAAGGCCTACTCATCTACTAATATCGTAAACCATATCTTGCCTACGTACCGGAACTGTTACCTGTGTAAAAATAGTGTGATAATAGACAGTGAAATTGCCAGAAAAATAAAAAAGGTATTGGCAGGAAATATCACTATGGAATATAAAGATGAATCAATGAAAAACAAAGTACTCAAACAGTCAATGAACCAAATAATACTAAAGACGAAAAGCATATTGAACCTGTCGATGACACACCTGTAAAAATTGTGTATGACTCAAAATAGAATAATGATTATTCTACTGATTACGAACTAAGAGAAGACAACAGCTATAGTATCAAGAGAGAACAAGGTGAACCATTTTATGGAACAGATTCAAAATGACCAAAGTTGTTCATTGATATTAATAATGTATAATAACAATATATTTTTTGTATTAATATTCTATATGACATTATTTCATTAAAAATATGTTATGCATTACATTGTTATTATTTTCAGAGTAAGCCAGCATATCAAACGTTTGGAATGTCTATTAAAACATCGGAGATGTAAGAAAAGGAATTTGCATACATCATATGTCAGATAGATAGGTTAACATAGAGAAAATCTAAGTATAAGAATGAATAAATTCTCTATCAACATCTATTGACAGATACTTGGGTTAGCTTTGACGGAATCTAAGTATTAGAGTGAGTAAATTCTTTATCAATGTCTTTTGACAGATACGTTTGATAACACTAACATAATTTAAGTATCAAATTGAACAAATTCTTTATTAAAATTCGTTATCGATATCATTTGTCGGCTACGTCAGATAACATTGACAAAATCTATCTATTAGAATGAACAAATTCTTTATCATCAGCCGTTGTCAGATTTGTCATTATGAAAAAATTGTATGTAAGCAACAAACTCTTTCTTGAATTCACCTCTTGAATACACAATACAGAAATTATAAAAAAAAAATATTAGGCATTGACATAGGCAAACATCCGCCCAGACCCATAAGCAGAGGAAGTGACAGATACAAAAACACGTATAAATGTAAATTATAAGGCATAAAAACCGACAAAAACAGGAACTGAGATATGCAAACATCAACCAAGACATAAAAGAATAGGAAGTGAAAGAGACGAAAACACATATAAATATATAGATTCTGACATACAAATCGACAAAACAGTCACTGAGATAAGCAAACATCCGCCCAGACACATAGGTAAGGAGAGTAAGAGAGACAAAAACACATGCAAATATATTGATTCAGACATACAAACCGACAGACACAGGCATTGAGATAGGCAAACACCCACAGAGGCACATAAAAAGAGGAAGTAAGGGAGACAAAAACACATATAAATGTAAGGATTCTGACACGCAAACCAACAAAGACAGGCATTGAGATAGGCAAACATCTGCCCAGACACATAAGCAGAGGAAGTGAGGGAGACAATAACACATATAAATATATGGATTCAGGCATACAAACCGACAGAGACAGGTACTGAGATAAGCAAACACCCGCCCAGACACATAAACAGAGGAAGTGAGAGAGACAAAACACATATAAATGTAAGGATTCTGACATACAAAGCAACAATCACAGGCACTGAGATAGGCAATCATCCAGCCCAGACATATAGGCAAGGAGAGTGAGAGAGACAAAGACACATATAAATATATGGATTCAGGCATACAAACCGACAGAGACAGGCATTGAGATAAGCAAGTATCCGCCCAGACCAATAGGCATAGGATGTGTTGGCGACAAAAACAAATATAAATATAATTTTTCTGACATACAAAACAACAATCACAGGCATTGAGACAGACAAAATGCCGTCCAGACAAATATACACGAAGACCGAGAGAGAAAGAAACATGTCTAAATATATAGATTCAGGCATACAAAGCAACAATCATAGGCAGTGAAATAGGCGAACACCCGCCCAGACACATAAGCAGAGGAAGTGAAAGAGACAAAAACACATATAAATATATAGATTCTGACATACAAATCGAAAAAGACAGGCATTGAGATAAGCAAATATCCGCCCAGAGACATAAGCAGCGAGAGTGAGAGAGACAGAAACATATGCAAATATATGGATTCTGATATACAAACAGACAAAGACAGGCATTGAGATAGGCAAACATCCGCCCAGACACATAAGCAGAGGAAGTGAGGGAGACAGAAACACATATAAATTTAAGAATTCTGAACCATAAACCAACAAAGACAGGCATTGAGATAGACAAACATACGCCCAGACACATAAGCATAGGAAGTGAGGGAGACAAAAATACATATAAATATATGGATTCAGTCATACAAACCGACAGAGACAGGTACTGAGATAATCAAACACCCGCCCAGACACAAACTCATAGGAAGTGAGAGCCACAAAAACACATATAAATGTATGGATTTTGACATACAAAGCTAAACTCACAGGTATTGAGATAGGCAAACATCTACCCGGACAAATAGGCTAGGAGAGAGACAGAGACAAAACACTCATAAATATATGGATTCAGTCATACAAACCGACAGATACAGGTACTGAGATAAGCAAACACCTGCCCAGACACATAAGCAGAGGAAGTGAGAGCGACAAAAACACATATAAATGTAAGGATTCTGACATACAAAGCAACAATCACCATTATTGAGATAGACAAACATCCGCATAGACACATAGGCAAGGAGAGCGAGAGTGACAAAAACACATATAAATATATAGATTCAGGCATACAAAGGAACAATCACAGGCATTGAGATAAGCAAACACCCACCCAGACACATAAGTAGAGGAAGTGAACGAGACAAAAACACATATAAATATATAGATTCTGACATAAAAATCGACAAAGACAGTCACTGATATATGCAAACATCCGCCCAGACACATAGGCAAGGAGAGTGAGAGAGACAAAAACACATGCAAATATATTGATTCAGGCACACAAACCGACACAGACAGTCATTAAGATAGGCAAACACCCGCTCAAACACACACGCAGAGGAAGTGAGGGAGACAAAAACATCTATAAATATATAGATTCTGACATAAAAATCGACAAAGACAGGCACTGAGATAAGCAAACATCCGCCCAGACACATAAGCAGAGAAAGTGAGAGAGACAAAAACACATGTAAATGTAAGGATTCTGACATACAAAGCAACGATCGCAGGTATTTATACAAGCAAACAGCTACCTAGACACATAGGCAAAGAGAGCGAGAGTGACAAAAACACGAATAAATATATAGATTCAGGAATACAAAGGAACAAATACAGGCATATACATAGGCAAAAACCTGCCCAGACACACAAGCAGAGAAAGTGAAAGAGACAAAAACACATATAATTATATAGATTCTGACATACAAATCGACAAAGACAGTCACTGAGATAAGCAAACAACTGCCCAGACACATAGGCAAGGATATTAAGAGAGACAAAAACACATGCAAATATATTGATTCAGTCATACAAACCGACAGAGACAGGCATTGAGATAGGCAAACACCCGCCCAAACACATAAGCAGAGGAAGGGAGAGAGACACAACCACATACAAATGTAATGATTCTGACATACAAACTGACAAAAACAGGCATTGAGATAGGCAAACATCCGCCCAGACACATAAGCAGAGGAAGTGAGAGAGACAAAAACACATATAAATGTAATGATTCTGTCACAAGAACCAACAAAGACAGGCATTGAGATAGGCAAACACCTGCCCAGACACATAAGCAGAGGAAGTGAGGGAGACAAAAACACATATAAATACATGGATTCAGGCATACAAACCGACAGAGACAGGCACTGAGATAAGTAAATACCCACCCAGACACATAAGCAGAGGAAGTGAGAGAGACAAAAACACAAATAAATGTAAGGATTCTGACATACAAAGCAACAATCACAGGCATTGAGATAGGCAAACATCCACCCAGACAAATAAGCAGAGGAAATGAGAGAAACAAAAACACTAATAAATAAAGGGATTCTCACATACAAACCAAGAAAGACAGACTCTGAGATAAGAAAAAAACAGCCCAGACACATAGGCCCAGAGATTAAGAGAGACGAAAACCCATGCAAATATATAGATTCACACATACAAAGCAACAATGACAGGCTTAGAGATAGGCAAACACCCGCCCAGACACATAAGCGGAGGAAATGAGAGAGAGAGAGAGAAAAAAAAACACATATAAATAAATGGATTCTGACATACAAACCAACAATGACAGGCATTGAGATAGGCAAACTCTCGCTCAGACGCACAGTCATAAGGGAAGAGATATCCAAAAAGTTGGGTTGATCTAGGTTCACTTAGAGTGGCGCGCCACTCTAAGTGAACCTAGATCAACCCAACTTTTTGTATGTCTGAATCTATATATTTGCATGGGTTTTCATCTCTCTCATTCTCTGGGCCTATGTGTCTGGGCGGATGTTTGCTTATCTCAGTGTCTGTCTTTGTTGGTTTGTATTGGAGGTTTATCGTGCGGGGTCACCACTTTTAAAGGCAAAAATGACGCAAAGAGTTGCTATGCCACTTACTGGAGGGGGAAGATCCCTCTTTGGCCCAAAATTAGTGGGATTTCCGCGGTTACTCCAACGGTTCCGTATATACCAACGTGATCGGATGGTCTATGGCCACACATTTAAAGCCAAAGTTTACCGATAAGATTTCTAACTAACTCTTTTAGATTCGACCTAAGCTGAAAAGTTAAGAGAGTACATAGAAAAATCTTACTGTATTAACAATCACGCGGTATAAACAGAACTTACTAAAAAATGGACACTTCCTCCCAGCCTGCTAGCCGCAGCACGCGGCGGGGGTTACTAGGGTGGTAATGAATTTTTCCAGCCAATCCTTGGACTTACTAATCTACTGGCCGACCTCCCTAACTGCGCAATTTTTCCCTCGTGGTCTATTAAGCACGTACGCAGTTAAGAGGACCCAAAATGGCGTCAAAAAATAATAGGAAAATTAATATTTATTACTTAAAGAAGGAAAATAAATAAGGGGCCCAAAGAAATGAATCTGGGAGGGACATTTATCTGAAAAAACTGGGACCAAGGGTTCCAACACCTCCCCCCTAAGATAAATGGCCCACATCCCCGTTGGATTGGCTGGAAATTCAGACACAAAATCAAATTAAAATAAACATTAAATTTCTTTTCAATCTTCCTCTGGTCTTCCAGGTCTTCCAGGTTCATTTCTTCCTGAGAGCTCCTGCCATGCGAGGGTTTCTGCCTTGCCGAGTAGTGTGGGGTACTATGAAGTTTTCCTTATTTTTCAGTAGTTTCTCTTCCTCCTCCGTTGGAAATAATTGCAGGATGTCGTCCTTGGGACTCGTAGAAATTGATTGTGCACAGCACAATCAAAAACAAAAATTTTCTTGCTCTCACGAATTTACATTTGAGAGGAGCAAAGAATCAATTTCTGGCACATGTGATGATGCCAGCCATCGTGAAAAATTAGCTGCACTAGCCTCTTAATTTCCATCTGTGGAAACAACCCCAAATCTCGATAAAAAAAAAAGTAAAGTGCCCCTTGGCATAATTTCAAATAGTCAAAGGCTGAAAATACATAGGCCTGTGAAAACGTTAGGGGTTCAGGAAATGAATTAAAAATCTGATCAAACCATGAATCGCTGGTATCTGGTTTCCCTCCCCTGATATAATTAGCTGAAGAATATACGTTGATGCTAATTGAAAATGAAATTTGGATACATCTCCTACTGAATACAATTTGCCGGAAATACTTGTCGACTCCTATGAAGAATAACAGCTATGAATAGGGTTGCTGGACAAAGGTTTGGGCGAAGTATGAAGTGACTGGGAGAGAGTATCCTCCAAGGACTCCAGATCAGAAAGGTAAGATCTCGGTAAAGGGATCACAGCTTGTCCACCAGTTGTGCATTGAGGAAAAGGGCTACCTTTTGCGACTTCCCGCAGGGGATTTTCCCCAAGGGATTCCTCCCCCTCATAAAGGACCGACATATCTTTTGAATTGATAATACTAATTTCAGATTCATTTCCAAATTTTTCCAATCCGACTCGACATTTAATATCTCCCAATTTTCCCCCAACCCGTTGTAGGTCCTTCACCTCTCTTTTGTAACCATCTTCTTTTATTCCCCATGGGTCTTTGACCTCTTTTTCCCCCTTATTGTCTATGTTTTCAAGGCACAGCCCATCCGACATTTTATTTTTCTTCCTATTATTTATATATCTCTTTATTCCAATCGGTACATGCCGTCAGCGTTCCCGTTATCTGTCCCTGGTCTTGACTTTATTTCGAAGTCGTATTCTTGTAGGCACAGGGCCCAACGTGCTAATCGTCGGTTATCTGGCTTCATTATATTTAGCCACTTCAATGGGTTGTGGTCTGTCACTATTGTAAATTTTCGTCCATATACATAATAGTCCAGTTTTTTGACCGCATAAATTTTCGCAAGGCATTCTTTTTCAATTGTGCTATACTTTAATTCTGCTTTTGATAATTTCCTGGATATAAATGTGATTGGATGTTCCCCATCTTCGAAATTTTGGGATAAAACTGCCCCTAATCCATAATCTGAACTGTCAGTTTGTAGCACAAATGGTAAGGAAAAATCTGGATTTCTCAGTATCCTTTCGCTACAAAGAGCATCTTTAAGTTTAACAAATGCATTTTGTTCAATTTGTGACCATTTAATGGGGTCTTAGGCCCCCTTTCTTGTTAACTCCGTCAAAGGTGTAGCAATTGTTGCAAAATTTGATATAAATTTTTCATAGTATCCTGCCAACCCCAAAAATTACCGAACTTTTTTCTTCGTGATCGGAACTGCTATGTTTCTAGTTTTTTCTGTTTTTTCCCTTAATGGGGCTTTTATACCGTTTCCTATTTTGTGTCCTAGATATTCTATCTGTGTTTGCACTAGTTTACATTTTCTACATTCAAAGTAAGTCCTGCTCTCCTCAGTCTGGTTAATACCGGTTCCATTTGGATTAGATGTTCATTGAACGAGTTCGAAAATACTATAATATCATCCAAGTAGGCCCTTATATAGGGTAAGGAATTTAAAATAAAATCTACTTGCCTTTGGAATGTTTGTGGTGCATCTACCTAAATTGGTACAACCCAAATGGAGTGATAAAGACAGTTTTGGCTGAATCATTTGGGTCCATTTTTACTTGTCAATATCCCCTTCTCAAGTCTAAAATTGATATAAAATTTGCGGAGCCAACTGACTCTAGAACTTCATCCATTCTTGGTATTGGGTACGCGTCTGATTCTGAAATATTATTCAGTTTTCTGTAGTCTTTACAAAATCTAATGGAGCCATCTTTCTTTGGGAATAATACCACTGATGCTACAAATTCTGAAAATGATGGTTCTATCGTCTCTCCCTCAGGCATTCAGTCATTTCTTTTTGCATTTCTTTTCTTTTCGCTTCCGGCATTCGGTATGGGTAGGATTTTATTGGTTTCCTGTCCTTTAATAGTATTTTATGTTCTACATTTTCTGTTTTTCCGATTTGGTTAATACATCTCCAAATTCCGTGAATAACTTATTTAATTGGGATTTCTGAGCCTGGCTCAGATATGTTTCTGCCGAAACCCTTTCAATGGCGTTTATATTTGTTTCTGCCGGGTCTATTGTACCTAAAGGGGCACTTTCCTCGTTATGGTCTGAGGTCCATATAATGAGACCGCGATGGTTCGTATAACGTATTTTGTACTGTTCAATGTACTTGTTAAATTTCATCATTGAAATAACATTGTACACTTCTTCCTTTTTTCTATATCACTAACAGTATCTCTGATAAGGCAACGCCGTAAGTTTATTTTTTAAATAAATATTTCAAGTCAATCTCACGGCCAATTTATTATTTCTGTCTTGCAATAAAATGAGGACCTCCCCCCCTTCACAGAATTCACGCAGTCGGGTGAAGTTGTCGTCCAATGTTTTTGTGATGAGTGAATATTTTCTGTTTGCTAGCTTTATACTTTCATGGTATTTATACAGTTTCTCTCGTAGTAATAGCAAGTGGATTATCACTGTTTCTTCATTTTTCTCCTCATTCTCCCATGATTCTTTTAAAATGTCTAACACCCCCCCCCTTGGGTTTGATCCATATAGTAGTTCAAATGGTGACAACCCTGTTGCTGTGTGTGGAGTTTCTCTGTATGCAAAAAGGACACGAAGAAACATTTTGTCCCATTGATCTACATCGTATCTTACCAAACGTCTCAACATACTAATTAGGGTTCCGTTAGTAGAGGAGGGGGTGCTACTCTGATCACCACATCATATATGGGCATAGAACCACGTGGTTTATGGTTTTTGTCAGTGAGAATGAAAAAACAGGAACTTTCTCACATTTATGTCTGTTTTTTTTGGATGGTTATGTGTGTTGGTCGATTTATTTGATGTTTTTCATGGATGTTTTATGGTTTTTGTCAGTGAGAATGAAAAAACAGGAACTTTGTCACATTTATGTCTGTTTGTTGTCAGTGAGAATGGAAAAACAGGAACTTTCTCACTTTCATGGATTATTGTGTCTAATGGGGGCAGGTCAATGCCACTTCCTTCTCGTTGTTGCTCGATGCAAATGTTATGATCCAGAAATAGTATTTGTTGTTGTTGCTCGAGCCAAATGTTATGAGTTTCCTGGAAACAGTTAGATCACGTGTTTCCTTCTCAGCCAATCAGAGGGCTTGCTTACATAACAATTTGACCTTGAGATTTCGTATATAACGGGCATGCAATGTGATTCAATTATCAGAAAGTATTTTGACACAATGGATAAATTTGATGAATTAGAAGCCATGTCAACTTCAATTCACCATGTAAGCTCCGTTTTTATTTTCAAATAAAATTATTTTCCTTGGTCACCCTCCAGTATATTTAGGTAAGTACCCCCCCCCCTCAAACCTAACCACCTTGCAATCTTTATACTCGATGGAAAACGTAAAATATATTCTTTTACCCTCGAAACCTAACCCCCCCCCCATTGTTTTACAACCAAATTCTCGCAAAAAGAAATAATTCTCATTTCGTTAAATTCCTTCCTTCTATATTTCCAGCTAAAGCGACCACTGACTTCTCTCAATTTTTAATGAAAATGCCGTTCTGTTTTGATACAAGACTCCAGTGCGTGGTTAAAATTAGCAGTCACCCCTTTCCATCTGTCTTTACAAACGCGGCAGCCAAAGTCAAAAGGAACTGTTTCTCCGTCAAAATTAAAACACTTTGAGGCAATTGTAATAATTAGGTGCAGACGCAATGCGCTATTTTGGAGAAGTGAAACGGATTATTTTCAAGCTTTCTTTCGATAGAGTTTCTTTTATATTCCCGGGAGGGGAGCGTGAATCCAGGATTTTTGCTGGGGAGGGGGATAGCAACTTTTAATAGTGACAAAATAGAAATGAAAGATTGTTTTTACTTCAGTGTCTAACCGTTTCTCTTCGAAATTTAGCGATTTTAGCTATAACAATTTTCCTAAATTTAGGGGAGGGAGCATGAATCCGTGATTTTTGTTGGGGAGGGGGTTAGCACTTTTAATAGTGACAAAATAGAAATGAAAAGATAATTGTTTCTTACTTCAGTGTCTAACCATTTCTCTTCGAAATTTAGCAATTTTAGCTATAACAATTTTCCTAAATTTAGGGGAGGGAGCATGAATCCGTGATTTTTGTTGGGGAATGGGTTAACGCTTTTAATGGTGACAAAATAGAAATGAAAGATTGTTTTTATCATAATTGTTTTCTACTTCGTTGTGCGAACCATTTCTCTTTGACATTTTAGTGATTTTAACTATAGCATTTGAATAAAAGGTAGTAAGATATATTCGTTATTGATCTGGCATGCGCTTGAATAAAAAACTGAACGTTCGTATAATAATGCTTTGAGTTATTTCTGAGAAAAGTTGAATTTATTATAATCAAACTATGATTTTCAGAGTTTAGGTTGCTTTCGACAAAGATTTATCTTTACATACGGCAAATTTCCATATGGTGATTGATCCATGCCCCTTCTAAATGTGATAGAAGCTACTACACCCTGCTTCAACCTCTTTTTACGTATTTAAACTGAATGTTCGTATAACAATGCTTTGAGTTATTCCTCAGAAAATTGACCCCTCCAAATATTTACTCAGAGGAGCGGGTGCTGAGATGTAAAACGTTACTTATTTGCCAATCATTTTCACAGTTTTCAAGTTGGGATCTTTGAACACACTCCCTCCTTCTCAGTTTATTCTATGAAAGTGAGCTGTATTTGTTAGAGTTTCAGAAACATTACATATTTATTTAATAAAAACACTTTTTTTTCAGATATAATAATGTTTGGTGTGATTGACACAGAATATATTGGTCTGAAATATTCCTCAACTGGCATTATTTTCGAAGCAGCTTTCCTACTCATAGACAATCAACGACGTGAAATTCATTGCTATAAATGGAACATCAGATACAATATGTATAAGTACAAGAAAAACAGATGGAGTCCAACACTAAATTTTATAAATCGAAATGGCTTTTACGCTAAAACCATACGACCACATAATGAAAATGGCTATGAAATAAAACATTTACAATAGGAAATTCAGGAAATATGCAGTTTTTTCGGTGTGAAAGCTGTTTATGTTAAGGGAAACGTGCCAAATGATAAACTCTTACTAGAAAAATGTGATAAAAACATAGAATTATTCAATTTAGAAGACTTCAAATGTTAAAAATACCTGCATTCAGTCCATGACCCAGAAGATGAAGTTAGATATTTCGCTCAATGAATACCGGAAAAGATACCTGACATGGAAAAATGCATCAGATATCCAAAATCCTAAACTTGCTCCTCCTCATATCAAATGTATTAAGCTTCTTTTTTTTAAAAATGTTATTATTTTTTTTTCAAATGTTTTTAAATATGTTTAAGCAATAAATATCTTAAGCCTCAACCGTTTTTATTCTTTAGAATAGTCTATCGCCAAGAAAATTATACTTTCAGATTCAACATGTCAGGGAACACACTTTCAAGTTCAGCATGTTGGAGAACCCTAAATAGTCACCCCTAAAAAGGTAAGTTAACCCTAAAAGGTTAAAGAATGTCCCTGAAATTACACTTTCAGATCCAACAGATCAGGTTACAAACTTTCAGGTTCAGCATGTAGGAGAACCCTAAATGCTCATCCTTAAAAAGGTAAGTTAACCCTAAACGCTTAAAGAATTTCTCTGAAATCAAACTTTCAGATTCAGCATGTAGGAGAACCCTAAATAGTCACCCCTAAAATGTTAAGTTAACCCTAAAAGGTTAAAGAATTTCCCTGAAATCACACTTTCAGATTCAGCATGTAGGAGAACCCTAAATGCTCATCCCTAAAAAAGGTAAGTTAACCCTAAAAGGTTAAAGAATTTCACTGAAATCACACTTTCAGGTTAGGTTAGGTAGGACCCCGACCCACACTACCACAACCCCGAAGTAACCCCCCGCCTCCAGGCCCCCCCGGCCCCCCAAGACCCTCCGGCCCCCCCCAAACATTTAAAAGACCAATTCAGAGCAAGTTCTTTTATTAATGTACCACCTAAACCCATTTTACAAGTTGAAGTACTTATATTTTTCATCCAAAACTATACTTTACAGCTTTTAGGATACCTCAACATCAAGAAATACTTTCCAAAGACCATTTCAGAACAAGTTACTTTCTTAATGTCCCTCCTAAACCCATTTTACATGTTGAAGTACTTATCTTTTTCACCCAAAACTATACTTTACAGCTTTTAGGATACCTCAACACCAAGAAATACTTTTCAAAGACCATTTCAGAGCAAGTTACTTTCTTAATGTCCCTCCTAAACCCATTTTACAAATTGAAGTACCCATCCTTTTTACACACAACTTTACTTTACAGCTTTTTGAATGCGCCAACATCAAGAAATACTTTTCAAAAGGCATTTCAGAGCAAGTTCCTTTCTTAATGTCCCTTCTAAAACCATTTTCCAACTTGAAGTACCAATCCTTTTCACCCAAAAGTATACTTTACAGCTTTTAGGTTACCTAAACACCAAGAAATACTTTTCAAAGACCATTTCAGAGCAAGTTACTTTCTTAATGTCCCTCCTAAACCCATTTTACAAGTTGAAGTACTTATCTTTTTCATCCAAAACTATACTTTACAGCTTTGGGGATACCTCAACACCAAGAAATACTTTTCAAAATGCATTTCAGAGCAAGTTCCTTTCTTTATGTCCCTTCTAAACCCATTTTCAAACTTGAAGTACCCATCCTTCTTACCCACAACTTTACTTTACAGCTTTTTGGATACCTCAACACCAAGAAATACTTTTCAAAAGGAATTTCAGAGCAAGTTCCTTTCTTAATGTAGCATCTAAACCCATTTTCCAACTTGAAGTAACCATCCTTATCATCCACAACTTTATTTTACAGCTTTTTGGATACCTCAACACCAAGAAATACTTTTCAAAAGACATTTCAGAGCAACTTCCTTTCTTAAAGTCCCTTCTAAACCCATTTTCCAACTTGAAGTACCCATCCTTTTCACCCACAACTTTACTTTACAGCTTTTTGGATACCTCAACACCAAGAAATACCTTTCAAAGGCATTTCAGAGCAAGTTCCTTTCTTAATGTCCCTTCTAAACCCATTTTCCAACTTGAAGCACCCATCTTTTTCATCCAAAACTTTACTTTACAGCTTTTTGGATACCTCAACATCAAGAAATACTTTTCAAAGACCATTTCAGAACAAGTTACTTTCTTATTGTCCCTCCTTAACCCATTTTCCAACTTGAAGCATTCATCCTTTTCACCCAAAAGTTTACTTTACAGCTTTTTGGTTACCTCAACACCAAGAAATACTTTTCAAAAGACATTTAAGAGCAAGTTCCTTTCTTAATTTCCCATTCTAAACCCATTTTCCAACCTGAAGTACCCATCCGTTTCACCCACAGCTTTACTTTACAGCTTTTTGGATACCTCAACACCATGAAATACATTTTAAAAAGACAATTCAGAGCAAGTTCATTTTTTAATGTCCATTCTACACCCATTTCCCAACTTGAAGTACCCATCCTTTTTACCCAAAACTTTACTATACTTCTTTTTTGTATACCTCAACACCAAGAAATACTTTTCAAAAGGCATTTCAGAGCAAGTTCCTTTCTTTATGTCCCTTCTAAAACCATTTTCCAACTTGAAGTACCCATTCTTTTCACCCCCAATTTTACTTTACAGCTTTTTGGATACCTCAACACCAAGAAATAATTTTAAAAATAAATTTCATAGCAAGTTCCTTTATAAATACCTCTTATAAACCCATTTTACAATTTGAAGCATCATTCCTTTTCACCCCCCCCCCCAACTTTACTTTACACATTTTTGGATGCCTCAACACCATGATATACCTTTCAAAAGGCATTTCAGAGCAATTTTTTCTTAATGTCCCTCCTAAACTCATTTTACAAGTTGAAGCATCCATCCTTTTCACCCACAACTTTACATTACAGCTTTTTGGATACCTCAACACCAAGAAATACTTTCAAAGGACATTTCAGAGCAAGTTACTTCTTTATGATCCTTCTAAACCCATTTTAAAAGTTGAAGTACTTATCTTTTTCACCCAAAACTATACTTTACAGCTTTTAGGATACCTCAACACCAAGAAATACTTTTCAAAGACCATTTCAGAGCAAGTTACTTTCTTAATGTCTCTTCTAAACCCATTTTAAAAGTTGAAGTACTTATCTTTTTCATCCAAAACTATACTTTACAGCTTTTAGGATACCTCAACACCAAGAAATACTTTTCAAAGACCATTTCAGAACAAGTTCCTTTTCTTATTGTCCCTCCTAAACCCATTTTACAAGTTGAAGTACTTATCTTTTTCACTCAAAACTATACTTTACAGCTTTGGGGATACCTCAAAACCAAGAAATACTTTTCAAACACCTTTTCAGATCAAGTTACTGTCTTTATGTTCCGTCCTAGACCCATTTTCCAAGTTGAAGCACCTATCTTGTTCAACCACAACTTTACTTTACAGCTTTTTAAATGTCCCAACTCCAAGCAATACTTTTAAAAAGTCATTTCACAACCAGTTCCTTTTCTTAATGTCCCTCCTAAGCCCATTTTACAAATTGAAGTACCCATCCTTTTCACGCACAACATTACTTCACAGCTCTTGAAGGCCACAACACCAAGCAATACTTTTCAATGCATTTCACAACAAGTTCTGTTCTTAATGTCCCCTCCTAAACCCATTTTACAAGTTGAAGTATCTTTTTCACCCAAAACTATACTTTACAGCTTTGGGGATACCTCAACACCAAGAAATACTTTTCAAAGACCATTTCAGAGCAAGTTACTTTCTTAGTGTCTCTTCTAAACCCATTTTACAAGTTGAAGTACTTATCTTTTTCATCCAAAACTATACTTTACAGCTTTTAGGATACCTCAACATCAAGAAATACTTTTCAAAGACCATTTCAGAACAAGTTACTTTCTTAATGTCCCTCCTAAACCCATTTTACAAATTGAAGTACCCATCCCTTTCACACACAACTTTACTTTACAGCTTTTTAGATAGCTCGATACCAAGAAATACTTTTCAAAAGGCATTTCAGAGCAAGTTCCTTTCTTAAAGTCCCTTCTAAACCCATTTTCCAACTTGGAGTACCCTTCCTTTTCACCCACAACGTTACTTTACAGCTTTTTGGATACCCCAACACCAAGAAATACCTTTCAAAAGACATTTCAGAGCAAGTTCCTTTCTTAATGTCCCTTCTAAACCCATTTTCCAACTTGAAGCATCAATCCTTTTCACCCCCCAACTTTACTTTACACCTTTTTGGATACCTCAACACCAAGAAATACTTTTCAAAAGGCATTTCAGAGCAATTTCCTTTCTTAATGTCCCTTCTAAACCCATTTTACAAGTTGAAGTACCCCTCCCTTTAACCCACAACTTAACATTACAGCTTTTTGGATACCTAAGCATCACGAAATACTTTCAAAAGACATTTCAGAGCAAGTTACTTCTTAATGATCCTTCTAAACCCATTTTACAAGTTGAAGTACTTATCTTTTTCACCCAAAACTTTACTTTTAAGCTTTTTGGATACCTCAACATTAAGAAATATTTTTCAAAAGGCATTTCAGAGAACTTTCCTTTCTTAATGTCTCTTCTAAACCCTTTTTCCAACTTGAAGCATTCATCCTTTTCACCCACAACTTTACTTTACAGCTTTTTGGTTACCCCAACTCCAAGCAATACTTTTCAAAAGGCATTTCGCAACCAGTTACTTTTCTTAATGTCCCTCCTAAGCCCATTTTACAAATTGAAGTACCCACCCTTTTCACACACAACATTACTTCACAGCTCTTGAAGGCCACAACACCAAGCAATACTTTTCAATGCATTTCACAACAAGTTCTGTTCTTAATGTCCCCTCCTAAACCCATTTTACAAGTTGAAGTACCCTTCCTTTTCAACCCAAAACTATACTTTACAGCTTTGGGGATACCTCAACACCAAGAAATACTTTTCAATGACCATTTCTGAGCAAGTTACTTTCTTAGTGTCTAGGCTAGATTAAATTAGGTTAGATTAGGTTAGGTTATCCTACGTACGCTTCACTTAGGTTAGGTTAGGTTAAGTTAGGCTATGTTAGCCTACGTACGCGCGCGTACGTAGGCTAACCTACTTAATCTATTCTATCCTAACCTAACCATTCACCTAACTTTTTGCCTGTCTTTCACCTAATCTAACCTAAGTGAAGCGTACTTAAGTGAAGCGTAAAGTATAGTTGTGGGTGTAAAAGATAAGTACTTCAAGTTGGAAAATGGGTTTAGGAGGGACATTAAGAAAGGAACTTGCTCTGAAATGGTCTTTGGAAAGTATTTCTTGGTGTTGAGGTATCCAAAAAGCTGTAAAGTATAGTTTTGGATGAAAAAGATAAGTACTTCAACTTGGAAAATGGGTTTAGGAGGGACATTAAGAAAAGAACTTGCTCTGAAATGGTCTTTGAAAAGTATTGTGGGGTCGGGAGGGTCTTTGGGGGCCCGGGGGCTTTGGGGCCGGGGGTTACTTCGGGGTTGTGATAGTGTGGGTCGGGGTCCTACCTAACCTAACCTGAAAGTGTGATTTCAGTGAAATTCTTTAATCGTTTAGGGTTAACTTACCTTTTTTAGGAATGAGCATTTAGGGTTCTCTTACATGCTGAATCTGAAAGTATGATTTCAGGGAAATTCTTTAACCTTTTAGGGTTAACTTACCTTTTTAAGGGTGACTATTTAGGGTTCTCCTACATGCTGAATCTGAAAGTGTGATTTCAGAGAAATTCTTTAAGCGTTTAGGGTTAACTTACCTTTTTAGGGATGAGGTGTTGAGGTATCCTAAAAGCTGTAAAGTATAGTTTTGGGTGAAAAAGATAAGTACTTCAACTTGTAAAATGGGTTTAGAAGGATCATAAGGAAGTAACTTGCTCTGAAATGTCTTTTGAAAGTATTTCTTGGTGTTGAGGTATCCAAAAAGCTGTAATTTAAAGTTGTGGGCGAAAAGAATGGATGCTTCAACTTGTAAAATGAGTTTAGGAGGGACATTAAGAAAAAATTGCTCTGAAATGCCTTTTGAAAGGTATTTCTTCGTGTTGAGGCATCCAAAAAGCTGTAAAGTAAAGTTGGGGGGGTGAAAAGGATTGATGCTTCAAGTTGGAAAATGGGTTTAGAAGAGGTATTAAGAAAGGAACTTGCTCTGAAATGTCTTTTGAAAAGTATTTCTTGGTGTTGAGGTATCCAAAAAGCTGTAAAGTAAAGTTGTTGGTGAAAAGGATGGGTACTTCAAGTTGTAAAATGGGTTTAGGAGGGACATAAAGAAATGAACTTGCTCTGAATTGCCTTTTGAAAAGTATTTCTTGGTGTTGAGGTATACAAAAAAGCTGTAAAGTAAAGTTGTGGGTGAAAAGAATGGGTACTTCAAGTTAGAAAATGGGTTTAGGAGGGACATTAAGAAAGGAACTTGTTCTGAAATGTCTTTTGAAAAGGTATTTCTTGGTGTTGAGATATCCAAAAAGCTGTAAAGTAAAGTTGTGGGTGAAACGGATGGGTACTTCGAGGTTGAAAATGGGTTTAGAATGGGACATTAAGAAAGAAACTTGCTCTTAAATGACTTTTTAAAAGTATCGCTTGGTTTTGGGTAACCAAAATGCTGAAAAGTATAGTTGTGTGTGAAAAGGATGAATGCTTCAAGTTGGAAAATGGGTTTAGAAGGGACATTAAGAAAGGAAGTTGCTCTGAAATGGTCTTTGAAAAGTATTTCTTGGTGTTGAGGTATCCAAAAAGCTGTAAAGTAAAGTTGTGGATGAAAAGGATGGGTACTTCAAGTTGGAAAATGGGTTTAGAAGGGACATTAAGAAAGGAACTTGCTCTGAAATGCCTTTTGAAAGGTATTTCTTGGTGTTGAGGTATCCAAAAAGCTGTAAAGTAAAGTTGTGGGTGAAACGGATGGGTACTTCAAGTTGGAAAATGGGTTTAGAAGGTACATTAAGAAAGGAAATTGCTCTGAAATGTCTTTTGAAAAGTATTTCTTGGTGTTGAGGTATCCAAAAAGCTGTAAAGTAATGTTGTGGATGAGAAGAATGGGTACTTCAAGTTGGAAAATGGGTTTAGAAGGTAAATTAAGAAAGGAAATTGCTCTGAAATGCCTTTTGAAAAGTATTTCTTGGTGTTGAGGTATCCTAAAAGCTGTAAAGTAAAGTTGTGGGTGAAACGGATGGGTACTTCAAGTTGGAAAATGGGTTTAGAAGGGACAATAAGAAACTAACTTGTTCTGAAATGGTCTTTGAAAAGTATTTCTTGATGTTGAGGTATCCCCAAAGCTGTAAAGTATAGTTTTGGATGAAAAAGATAAGTACTTCAACTTGTAAAATGGGTTTAGGAGGGACATTAAGAAAGTAACTTGCTCTGAATTGGTCTTAGAAAAGTATTTCTTGGTGTTGAGGTATCCTAAAAGCTGTAAAGAAAAGTTTTGGGTGAAAAGGATTGGTACTTCAACTTGGAAAATGGGTTTAGAAGGGACATTAAGAAAGGAACTTGCTCTGAAATGCCTTTTGAAAAGTATTTCTTGATGTTGGCGCATTCAAAAAGCTGTAAAGTAAAGTTGTGTGTGAAAAGGATGGGTACTTCAATTTGTAAAATGGGTTTAGGAGGGACATTAAGAGAGTAACTTGCTCTGAAATGTCTTTGAAAAGTATTTCTTGGTGTTGGGGTATCCTAAAAGCTGTAAAGTATAGTTTTAGGTGAAAAAGATAAGTACTTGAACTTGTAAAATGGGTTTAGGAGGGACAATAAGAAAGTAACTTGTTCTGAAATGGTCTTTTGAAAGTATTGCTTGGTGTTGAGATATCCTAAAAGCTGTATAGTTTTGGATGAAAAAGATAAGTATTTCAACTTGGAAAATGGGTTTAGGAGGGACATTAAGAAAAGAACTTGCTCTGAAATGGTCTTTGAAAAGTATTGTGGGGTCCGGAGGGTCTTTGGGGGCCCGGGGGGCCTTGGGGCCAGGGGTTACTTCGGGGTTGTGGTAGTGTGGGTCGGGGTCCTACCTAACCTAACCTGAAAGTGTGATTTCAGTGAAATTCTTTAAGCTTTTAGGGTTAACTTACCTTTTTTAGGGATGAGCATTTAGGGTTCTCCTACATGCTGACTCCGAACGTGTGATTTGAAGGACATTCTTTAAGCTTTTAGGGTTAAATTACCTTTTTAGGGGTGAGTATTTAGGGTTCTCCTACCTGCTGAAAATGAAAGTGGGATTTCAGAGAACTTCTTTAAGCGTTTAGGGTTAACTTACCTATTTAGGGATGAGCATTTAGGGTTCTCGTACATGCTGAACCTGAAAGTTTGTACCCTGACCTGTTGGATCTGAAAGTGTAATTTCAGGGAAATTCTTTAACCTTTTAGTGTTAACTTACCTTTTTAGGGGTGACTATTTAGGGTTCTCCAACATGCTGAACTTGAAAGTGTGTTCCCTGACATGTTGAATCTGAAACTATAATTTTCATGGTGATAGACTATTCTAAAGAATAAAACGGTTGAGACTTAAGATATTTATTGCTTAAACATATTTAAAAACATTTGAAAAAAAATAATGACATATTTAAAAAAAAAGAAGCTTAATCCATTTGATATGAGGAGGAGCAAGTTTAGGTCTTTGGATATCTGATGCATTTTTCCATGTCAGGTATCTTTTCCGGCATTCATTGAGCAAAATATCTAACTTCGTCTTCTGGGTCATGGACTGAATGCAGGTATTTCTCACATTTGAAGTCTTCTAAATTGAATAATGCTATGTTTTTATCACATTTTTCTAGTAAGAGTTTATCAGTTGGCACGTTTCTCTTAACATAAACAGCTTGCACACCGAAAAAAACTGCATATTTCCTGAATTTCCTCTTGTACATGTTTTATTTCACAGCCATTTTCCTTATGTGGTCGTATGGTTTTAGCGTAAAAGCCATTTCGATTTATAAAATTTAGTGTTGGACTCAATCTGTTTTTCTCGTACTTATACATATTGTATCTGATGTTCCATTTATAGCAATGAATTTCACGTCGTTGATTGTCTATGAGTAAGAAAGCTGCTTCGAAAATAATGCCAGTTGAGGAATATTTCAGACCAATATATTCTGTGTCAATCACACCAAACATTATTATATCTGAAAAAAAAGTGTTTAAATTAAATAAGTATGTAATGTTTCTGAAACTCTAACAAATACAGCTCACTTTCATAGAATAAACTGAGAAGGAGGGAGTGTGTTCAAAGATCCCAACTTGAAAACTGTGAAAATGGTTGGCAAATAAGTAACGTTTTATATTTCAGCAACCGCTCCTCTGAGTAAATATTTGGAGGGGTCAATTTTCTGAGGAATAACTCGAAGCATTGTTATACGAACATTCAGTTTGAATACGTAAAAAGAGATTGAAGCAGGGTGTAGTAGCTTCTATCACATTTGGAAGGACCATGGATCAATCACCATGTGGAAATTTGCCGTATGTAAAGATAAATCTTTGTCGAAAGCAACCTAAACTCTGAAAATCATAGTTTGATTATAATAAATTCATCTTTTCTCAGAAATAACTCAAAGCATTATTGTACGAACGTTCAGTTTTTTATTCAAGCGCATGCCAGATCAATAACGAATATATCTTACTACCTTTTATTCAAATGCTATAGTTAAAATCGCTAAAATGTCAAAGAGAAATGGTTCGCACAACGAAGTAGAAAACAATTATGATAAAAACAATCTTTCATTTCTATTTTGTCACCATTAAAAGCGTTAACCCATTCCCGAACAAAAATCAAGGATTCATGCTCCCTCCCCTAAATTTAGGAAAATTGTTATAGCTAAAATCGCTAAATTTCGAAGAGAAATGGTTAGACACTGAAGTAAGAAACAATTATCTTTTCATTTCTATTTTGTCACCATTAAAAGCGTTAACCCCCTCCTCAACAAAAATCACGGATTCATGCTCCCCCTCCAAAATTTAGGAAAATTGATATAGCTAAAATCGCTAAATTTCGAAGAGAAATGGTTAGACACTGAAGTAAAAACAATCTTTCATTTCTATTTTGTCACTATTAAAAGTGCTAACCCCCTCCCCAGCAAAAATCCTGGATTCACGCTCCCCTCCCGGGAATATAAAAGAAACTTTATCGAAAGAAAGCTTGAAAATAATCTGTTTCACTTCTCCAAAATAGCGCATTGCGTCTGCGCCTAATTATTACAATTGCCTCAAAGTGTTTTAATTTTGACGGAGAAACAGTTCCTTTTGACTTTGGCTGCCGCGTTTGTAAACACAGATGGAAAGGGGTGGCTGCTAATTTTAACCACGCACTGGAGTCTTGTGTCAAAACAGAACGGCATTTTCATTAAAAATTGAGAGAAGTCAGTGGTCGCTTTAGCTGGAAATATAGAAGGGAGGAATTTAACGAAATGAGAATTATTTCTTTTTGCGAGAATTTGGTTGTAAAACAATGGGGGGGGGGGGGTAGGTTTCGAGGGTAAAAGAATATATTTTACGTTTTCCATCGAGTATAAAGATTGCAATGTGGTTAGGTTTGAGGGGGGGGGGGGGTACTTACCTAAATATACTGGAGGGTGACCAAGGAAAATAATTTTATTTGAAAATAAAAACGGAGCTTACATGGTAGATTGAAGTTGCCAAGGCTTCTAATTCATCAAATTTATCCATTATGTCAAAATACTTTCTGATAATTGAATCACATTGCATGCCCGTTATATACGAAATCTCTAGGTCGAATTGTTATGTAAACAAGCCCTCTGATTGGCTGAGAAGGAAACATGTGATCTAACTGCTTCCGGGAAGCTCATAACATTCGGCTCGAGCAACAACAAGAAATACTATTTCTGGATCATAACATTTGCATCGAGCAACAACAAGAAGGAAGTGTCATTGACCCTGTCGGCATTAGACACAATAATCCATGAAAGTGAGAAAGTTTCTGTTTTTCCATTCTCACTGAAAACAAACAGACATAAATGTGAGAAAGCTCCTGTTTTTTCAAATTCTCACTGACAAAAACCATAAATCATCCATTAAAAACATCAAATAAATTGAGCAACACACATAACCATCCAAAAAAAACAGAAATAAATGTGACAAAGTTCCTGTTTTTACATTCTCATTGACAAACTCCATAAACCACGTGGTTCTATGCCCATATATGGTGTGGTGATCGGAGTAGCACCCCCTCCTCTACTTCCGTTAAATCTTTCTGTCACTCCATTTGTCTGAGGATGAATTGGAGTAGTTAATACCTGTGTAATGCAGAGAATTTTTTACAATTTTCTAATGTATGTCGATATAAAATCGGTTCCATCGTCGGCTTAGTTTTCCTTCGGGATTCCGTGGCGAGACACATATTTTGCTAACTCTTAAGCGATTTTCTTTACTTATGCTGTTCGCATTGGGAGAGATTCTGGATATCTCGTGGCCAGATCATTAATAACTAACACGAATCTGTTTCCCGCGCTAGACTTCGAAAGTGGGCCTACGGTGTCCATTGATATTTTCTCAAATGGTTTGCCGAAAATAGGCATTTTTTTCATTGGAACTTTTTCATTTGGTTTTTTGTATGCAACTAATTGACAATCTTTGCATCTTTTACAAAATTTGATAATATCTTTTTTTAACCTTTCCACCAAAAACGCTGCAAGACTCTATCTCTTGTTCTTTGGGATCCCATGTGTCCCCCCGTTGGGCTTGAGTGAGCCAATTTTATTACCGCTTTCCTTAATTCATGTGGTACCAAAAGTTTAAGTTTTTTAGCGTTTTCTCCAGTCTCCATTATTTTGTAAAGTAGATTTCCATTATTGGAAAACTGTTTAGATTGCGGATTTTTTTGATTAGTTAGTGCTAGTTTTATTTTTCTGCAGTCTTTATCGTTTGTTTGTAGTTTTGCGAATTTTTCGGAAGTCATTCCGACTTTTTCAGTTACGTCCTCTTTGGTCTTTTCTGGATTCCTTCTCTACGGCCAATAATTTCTCTTGTTTTTGGATATATTCCTTTATCAGCCCTTCTGTGTCTTTTAGGTTTTCTCAGTTTTGTATTTTTTATGAATATATCTTCGTTAAACTGAAATAGGTTTTGTATATTCTGATCATCATTTTCATTAGTGGGGGGCACAGCCTCCCTTTTATTTTTTTCTTGACTCCGTGTCACCACATTTACTCTTTTTATCATGGAGATTGCTTTTAGTGCAAGAATGTTTTCGATATTTCCGAAATATTCCCCTAATAAAACGTCTACTGCAAGAGTAGGTACAACCCCTACTTTTAATTCTTTTTTAACCGTATTTCCCTCTTTATAGGCTAATTCTGTTATGACCTGAGCTGTCGGACATTTATGTTCTGCTCCATAGTAGCATAGCGATGCCACTTTATTTTTGTAATTTATGTCGGTTTTCTTTATCAAGTCTTCCCGTACATAGGTTTGGTCACTGCAGGAATCAATAGCTATTTCTATCGATTTACCCTTTAGTTCGTCACATACTTTGTGTGATTCTGCAAGTGCGCAAGTTTTCATATTCTCTGGGCTTTTAACCCATGTGGTTCTCTTATACGTTTGAGACTTTTTCCAAGTCTCTCGGGATCGATCATTTCTCGGATTGTCTTGTCTTCCGTATGCCCCTTCTTCCCTTGTTCTGTAATTATTGTCGTAATTTTTTTTTCGCGCTTCGGCAATCTGAGGCGTAATGTCCTCGTTTATTACAGTTATAACAGGTAACGTCATACTGTTCCTGTTTTTGTCCGTATTTTCTACCGTCTTTATTTGGGTAATTGGTGCTATAGTGACCGCTAAACTTAAAGCGGTAGCATGTTACTTCTCCTTGTGTTTGCCATTTTTGGCTAGCATTCTTTTTATTCTTTGTGTGCGGGTATTTTTTTCTACCATTTCCTCCCAACCTTGGTTTTTGTGGGAATGCCTCCCTTCTAATTTCCGTGTGCCTGTTTGCTAATTCGGACATTTCTTCAATTGTTTGTGGGTTTTTTTCTTTTAAGTACATCTTCTTATTTGGATATGTATTTTCTAAGAATTGTTTCATTTTTGTTTTATTAACTATTCCCGTTATTTCGTTTATTTTTCCTCCGGGTCTTCTAATATTGTATAATTCTCTATATCCAGACATTTTAAAAATATATATTTAAATTTGTACACATGTTCTTTATAAGTTTCGTTGTCTCGTTTTCTTTCGCTTCTAAACCTTCTTTGAAAGTGCTCGGGGACGAGTTGAAATTTTTCAAAAATGGCTTGTTTTAGGGTTTCAAAATCTTTTGACTATTCCATTGGTAATGCTTTATATGCAAGTTGTGCTTTGTAGTTAAGGAGGGGCTGTATTCTTGTTACCCAATTTTCTCTCGGCAACCCGCTTAATTCCGCCCTTTTTTCAAAGTTGTGTATGTATAAATGTACATCTTCATTTTCCTTCATTGGTTGAAGGTTTACTGCCTGCATTATCTCTATTGTAGACGATTTCTGAGGCTCTTGGTAATTTCTCCCTGCAATAATTTCCATTATGCATTTTCTTTCCTCTCTTTCTGCCTCATCCTTTTTTTCTCTGGCTATCCTATCAGCCTCTTCCTTTTTTGCTCTGGCTCTCCTATCAGCCTCTTCCTTTTTTTCTCTAGCTATTCTATCTCTTTCTCTTTGTTCTCTATCTTCCTCCTCTTTTCGTACTCTGGCTAATCTTTCATTCTCTATGAAATTTAAAAGTTGTTGTGTCATATCTATTTTAGTGCTTTTTCGTGAGCTCCTGCTGGAAATTGAACTTCTACTACTCCTGCTACTTGGCCTACTCTAAATCTCACTGTTATTATATTCTCTTAAGTCGTTTTCTGAGTCTACTCGTTGTATAATATTTTCTTTTCCCCGCAACTCCCCCACTTTTTGTACCTTCTTCGAAGGGTGAGTTTGTTTTGTTATACCCGTTCTTTCTTGTAATAATTTTTTCTCATGTATTATCGCCACTGTTTCTTTTGTTCGGAATCCTCTATCTGCGAGTAATTCTTTCTGTACTTGCTTTAGACTTTTCTCTTCTTCTCTGGTTCGTACCGGGGATCGCTCTATTAGTGATTTTGGTTTGAAGTTATCCTCTTCACATGTCTCAGAAATGTCTATTTCATCTGTTGAGTGATATATGGTTCTATCTGATGGTGTTTTTCTTATGGTATTTCCAGCGGGAGTCGCATACAATTGTGTGTCTGAATCCGCTTTTTGTTTTACCGCGGTAGATCTTGTCTGAATTCTTCGTTTGTCCGCCATTATTTTAAGGTTTATTTATCGTCTTTCGTTCAAATAAAAATTCTTTTATCAATATTTCTTTTTATCCTTTCGTAAAAAATTATTTTCTTTTAATTTGTCGATTATCTGTGGGTGGCTCAGCCTCCCTTGTCTCAAAAATTATTTGTTCTCGTGATTTATTGATTATTAAATTTTATTACCTATTATTATCCGACTAGGAACAGCTCAGATAAAAATTTTCTCCTTACGATTTTTATATATAGCCTCTGTAACTACAATAAGCTACTTTTGTAGGCTAAATTACCCTGTCTCTTCGAAAGCGCGGAATTCTTTTATTATCAGATTTACTGATAGGACCTTAACTCGCTGCCATCACTTATTGGAGGTTTACCGTGCGGGGTCACCACTTTTACAGGCAAAAATGGGGCAAAGAGTTGCTATGCCACTTACTAGAGGGGGACGACCCCTCTTTGGCCCCAAATTAGTGGGATTTCCGCGGTTACTCCAACGGTTCCGTATATACCAACGTGATCGGATGGTCTATGGCCACATTTAAAGCCAAAGTTTACCGATAAGATTTCTATCTAACTCTTTTAGATTCGACCTAAGCTGAAAAGTTAAAACAATACATAGAAAAGTCTTACTGTATTAACAATCACGCTGTATATAAAGAACTGACTAAAAAATGGACACTTCCTCCCAGCCCCCTAGCCGCAGCACGCGGCGGGGGTTACGAGGGTGGTAATGAATCTTTACAGCCAATCCTTGGACTTACCAATCTACTGGCCGACCTCCCTAACTGAGCAATTTTTCCCTCGTGGTCTATTAAGCACGTACGCAGTTAAGAGGACCCAAAATAGCGTCAAAAAATAATAGGAAAATTAATATTTATTACTTAAGGAAGGAAAATAATTAAGGGGCCAAAAGAAATGAATCTGGGAGGGACATTTATCTGAAAAAACTGGGACCAAGGGTTCCAACAGTTTGTATGTGAGAATCCATTTATTTATTAGTGTTTTTGTCTCTCTCACTTCCTCTGCTTATTTGTCTGGGTGGATGTTTGCCTATCTCAATGCCTGTGATTGTTGCTTTGTATGTCAGAATCCTTACATTTATATGTGTTTTTGTCTCTCTCACTTCCTCTGCTTATGTGTCTGGGTGGGTGTTTGCTTATCTCAGTGCCTGTCTCTGTCGGTTTGTATGCCTGAATCCATGTATTTATATGTGTTTTTGTCTCCCTCACTTCCTCTGTTTATGTGTCTGGGCGGGTGCTTGCCTATCTCAATGCCTGTCTTTGTTGGTTTGTGTGTCAGAATCTTTACATTTATATTTGTTTTTGTCTCTCTCTCTTCCTCTGCTTATGTGTCTGGGCGGATGTTTGCCTATCTCAATGCCTGTCTATGTAGGTTTGTATGTCAGAATCAATATATTTGCATGTGTTTCTGTCTCTCTCACTCTCGCTGCTTATGTGTCTGGGCGGATGTTTGCTTATCTCAATGCCTGTCTTTGTCGATTTGTATGTCAGAATCTATATATTAATAGGTGTTTTCGTCTCTCTCACTTCCTCTGCTTATGTGTCTGGGCGGATGTTTGCCTACCTCAATGCCTGTTTTTGTCGGTTTGTATGTCAGAATCCGTATATTTATGTGTTTTCTGTCTCCCTCACGTCCTCTGCTTATGTGTTTGGGCGGGTGTTTGCCTATCTCAATGCCTGTCTCTGTCGGTTTGTATGCCTGAATCAATATATTTGCATGTGTTTTTGTCTCTCTCAATATCCTTGCCTATGTGTCTGAGCAGTTGTTTGCTTATCTCAATGACTGTCTTTGTCGATTTTTATGTCAGAATCTATATATTTATATGTGTTTTTGTCTCTTTCACTTTCTCTACTTATGTGTCTGGGCGGGTGTTTGCCTATCTCAATGCCTGGGATTGTTCCTTTGTATGTCCGAATCTATATATTTATATGTGTTTTTTTCACTCTCGCTCTCCTTGCCTATGTGTCTGGGTGGATGTTTGTCTATTTCAATGCATGTGATTATTGCTTTGTATTTCAGAAACCTTACATTTATATGTGTTTTGTCGCTCTCACTTCCTCTGCTTATGTGTCTGGGCGGGTGTTTGCTGATCTCAGTGCCTGTCTCTGTCGGTTTGTATGCCTGAATCCATATATTTATAAATGTTTTTGTCTCTCTCTCTCTCCTTGCCTATGTGTCTGGGTGGATGTTTGCCTATCTCAATGCCTGTGATTGTTGCTTTGTATGTCAGAATCCTTACATTTATATGTTTTTTTGTCTCTCTCACTTCCTCTGCCTAAGTGTCTGGGCGGGTGTTTGCTTATCTCAGTACCTGTTTCTGTCGGTTTGTATACCTGAATCCATATATTTATATGTGTTTTTGTCTCCCTCACTTCCTCTGCTTATGTGTCTGGGCAGGTGTTTGCCTATCTCAATTCCTGTCTTTGTTGGTTTGTCGGTCAGAATCCTTACATTTACATGTGTTTTTGTCTATCTCATTTACTCTGCTTATGTGTCTGGGGGGGGGTTTGCCTATCTCAATACCTGTATTTGTCGGTTTATATGTCAGAATCCATATATTTACACATGTTTCTGTCTCTCTCACTCTCGCAGCTTATGTGTCTGGGCGGATGTTTGCTTATCTCAATGCCTGTCTTTGTCAATTTGTATGTCAGAATCTATATATTTATGTGTGTTTTTGTCTCTTTCACTTCCTCTACTTATGTGTCTGGGCGGGTGTTTGCCTCAATGCCTGTGATTGTTCCTTTGTATGTCTGAATCTATATATTTATATGTGTTTTTGTCGCTGTCGCTCTTCTTGCCTATGTGTCTGGGCGGAAGTTTGTCTGTCTCAATGCCTGTGTTGTTTATTTGTATGTCAGAATCCTTACATTTATATGTGTTTTTGTCTCTCTCACTTCCTCTGCTTATGTGTCTGGGCGGGTGTTTGCCTATCTCAGTGCCTGTCTCTGTAGGTTTGTATGCCTGAATCCATAAATTTATATGTGTTTTTGTCTCCCTCACTTCCTCTGCTTATGTGTCTGGACAGGTGTTTGCCTATCTCAATGCCTGTCTTTGTTGGTTTGTGTGTCAGAATCCTTACATTTATTTGTGTTTTTATCTCCCTCACTTCCTCTTTTTATGTGCCTCTGTGGGTGTTTGCCTATCTCAATGCCTGTCTCTGTCGGTTTGTATGTCTGAATCAATATATTTGCATGTGTTTTTGTCTCTCTCACTCTCCTTGCCTATGTGTCTGGGTGGATGTTTGCTTATCTCAGTGACTGTTTTGTCGATTTGTATGTCAGAATCTATATATTTATATGTGTTTTTGTCTCTTTCACTTCCTCTGCTTATGTGTCTGGGCGGGTCTTTGCTTATCTCAGTACCTGTCTCTGTCGGTTGTCTCTGTCGGTAATGACAAATCCGACAACGGCTGATGATCAAGAATTTATTCATTCTAATAGATAGATTTTGTCAATGTTCTCTGACGTAGCCGACAAATGATATCGATAACGAATTTTAATAAAGAATTTGTTCAATTTGATACTTAAATTATGTCAGCGTTATAAAACGTATCTGTCAAAAGACTTTTATAAAGAATTTACTCACTCTAATACTTCGATTCCGTCAAAGCTATCCCAAGTATCCGTCAATAGATGTTGAAAGAGAATTTATTCATTCTTATACTTATATTTTCTCTATGTTAACCTATCTATCCGACACATGATGTATGCAAATTCCTTTTCTTACATCTCCGATGTTTTAATAGACATTCTAAACGTTTGATATGCTGGTTTACTCTAAAAATAATGAAAATATAACAATGTAATGCATAACATGTTTTTAATGAAATAATGTCATATAGAATATTAATACAAAAAATATATTGTTATTATACATTATTAATATCAATGAACAACTTTGGTCATTTTGAATCTGTTCCATAAAATGGTTCACCATTTCTCTCTTGATACTATAGCTTCGTAATCAGTAGTAATCAGTAGAATCGGTAATCAGTTCGTAATCAGTAGAGTAATCATTATTCCATTTTGAGTCATACACAATTTTTACAGGTGTTTCATCGACAGGCTCCATATACGTTTTGCCTTTGGCATTATTTGGTTCATTGACTTTTTGATCGATGGTAGTAACGCTTTCTGGTACTTTATTTTTCATCGATTCATCTTTATATTCCTTAGTGATATTTTCTGCCAATACCTTTTTTATTTTTCTGGCAACTTCACTGTCTATTATCACACTATTTTTACACAGGTAACAGTTCCGGCTCGTAGACAAGATATGGTTTATGATATTAGCAGAAGAGTAGGTCTTTCTTTTCGTCTTTGCTTTCATTTGAATGCTAATACCCGAAAGCTGACGATATGGTTTAACACTGAGTAACATGTTACATCTAGCACTAGCAAGAAGATGCCCCTCTTCATCAACTATTATTTTTATGTTGACATTCTCTTTGAGTGCAATCATCTCTAGAGATCTCAATCTCGCATATGCACCATCATAAGAGTTGAATTTTTTTGGTACTCCAAAGAAATTTAATTCCATACTGTCATGACAATGCAAGCATATGTTTCCGATGGTGCTACCACTTGTACTTATTTCATAGTTTAAATACTTCTCCTTGTCAGCATTCAATGCTACAATAACACTATCATGTGAACATACTTTCTTAGTTGATGGTATTAATGGATTCGACCTACGACCATGTTGTATAACCGTCGGTCTGTTTGAACTGCCCATTGGAGTCGCTTCACCCATTCTTATCTTGATAATGGGTAGGGGGAGCTCTGGAAAATCCTAAAAAAAAAGTTTTTTTTTCATGAAAAAAATCTTGAAAGGGATCCATCAGTCCTCATCAATAGTATGCACAAGAATAAGTTTTTTAAAATTTAAATTAAAAGTGTCATTTTATTTTTCTGATATTATTTAGAGATGTAAAAAAAAAAGTTGAAAAAAAAATTAAAAAAAAAACTGTCAGAAAAAAAAGTTAAAAAAATCTGTCAGAAAAAAAATTGGTCACTACAAACATTATTTTTCTAATAGTAAAAGCTGCGACACACATATCTATATCATTCCCATTTTGAAGTTGGAAAATATTAAACATGAATTTTTTGTGTTTTAAGTTTGTTTAATGACATTCTAAGAGATGTAAAAAAATTTCGGGGGAGGGGTGGAGGGAGGGGGTTGGAGGGAGGGGGGAGGACGATGGTGCGACTTTGGGCCGGTGGGGAACGATTGTGGGGAATTTTGGGCCGGTGGGGAACGATTGTGGGGAACTTTGGGCCGGAATAAAAAATAGGTATGATTTACCTAATGTGCTAAGCTCGCAAGCCATTTAAATACAGTGTTTACATACTTTTTTCATGTTTTGATATTGCTCTTTACCGATCTCTGGAGATCCAAGTTCAAAAAATATTTAACAATCTGTTAACTATAATAGGGTCTGTATAAATTTTAGTAGAATTAATTTCTTTATCCCACTATGAATATAAAAGAATAACTTACTTCTTGCGTGTAGCTTTCGTCAATATTCCTTTTGTTTGAATGCATCATTATATTTCAAATGTCAAATCTGAACTGATAAAATAATTCATTGTCGGAGTTTTATATCCGTGTTCAAGGTTAAACATAAGTCAACCACGCCTAAAAAATTAAATTACAGACAGAATTTCACAATTTCATACAAAGGAAACGAATCACTACCATGAAAACATCACGCACTTTGAACAGAGATCAGCACGAATTTTCACAGTAGTTGAATCCGGTCATTACACTGTCTGCTTGTATGGCGGGTGTACTGCCCGCTACTTATCAATATAGCTTTATGGTTGGACTGCTTGCTTGTAAGCATTGTAGCTACATGGGGGGACTGCCCGCTTGTAAGCATTGTAGCGACATGGGGGGGGGGGACTGCCCGCTTGTAAGCATTATAGCTACATTGGGGGACTGCCCGCTTGTAAGCATTGAACCATTACTACTGCAGTCACAAATAGTCACATTCGAAATCGCCAGTAGCCTTAGTCGCAGTCACAGTCACAAGTAATCGTAGTAGCCTTTACAAGTAGTTGCATTTATAAGTATTTGCAATCCCAGTCGAGGTCACAAATAGTCACTCTTGCAAATAGTCACAAGTAGTCATAGTCACAGTTGCAGTTGCAAGTTGTCGTAATAGTAGAGGCAATAGTGGTCCTAAAAGTTTCAAGTTAAAGCCCTTAAGCGCTCCTAAGAAATTGCAGATACGCCCTTTTGATAAACTAGATGCATATTGTTGCTTTTTAATTTAGTTTAGTATCCCCGTCAACATTCCCTGAAGTTTAATCTTAATACCCTTAGCATTTTTTGACACGCCCTGGGTCAAACGTTCCCCCGTTTCCCAATGATAAATCCTGTATGCTAAACAATGGGCAGGCTGCTTAATTTACAACCCTTCCCCAGAGGCTTTGGGGGCATGGCATCCCGAGATGCATAGTTAATAGAACTTTTGACTATTTAGAACAATGTGGATATTTCAGAACTTCGATCAGTGTTAGGGAGGCATCTAAAAAGAACAAGGGGACCCTTTGCCTCCAAACACTTCAACATGCTCTGAAAATGTCAACTTAGCCTAATATCCTCAGCCGTTCCTGAGACATTGCTGACGTGTCCTTTTGAGAACTAGGACACACATAGTGTGTTTTAATTTTGCTTAACATCCTCAACATTTCCAGAAAGTAGTCTCAAGTAGAAGTAATTGTAGTCACAAATAGGCTCAGTCAAAGCCGCAAGTTGTCGCGGGTATGAGAGAACCATACTGTATAGGTTTCAAGCTCCTATCTCCAAAAATGTGGAATTTAGTATATCAGCCACACTAGTAACAGTTATAGGCGCAGTAGGTGTAGTAATGGCCCTGAGAGTTGCACATTGATGCCCTTAGCCGTTCTTAAGATATTGCAAATTCCCCCTTTTAATAGCCTGGATGCGCAGAGTGTCTTTTGATAAAGTTCAACACCCCCCCCCCCAACATTCCCTGAAGTTTTACCTTAGCACACTTAGATTTTACTGACACGCCCAGGGCCAAATATACTCTATCCTTATGATAAATCCTGTATCTCAGCAATGGATAAATTGCATAATTTGTAGCCATTGCCTAAGGGCTGTTGAGGGCTTGGCATTCTTGGAGGCATGCATAGTCATTAGACCTTTTGACTATATTAAACAAAATATTTTTTTTAAGTATCAGTGTCGGAGAGGGGATATCTAAACAGTGTAACTGAGGGAGGGTCTGGCAATCTTTTGATTACTTTCGATCACTCTTCTGAACATTCCCTAAAAGTCTCAACTCAACGCCCTCAGCCGTCTTTGAGATGATGCTGATACACCCTTTTGACAGCCAGCATGCACATAGTGTTCGTTGATTTTGTTTAAAATTCCCCTCAACGCTATTGCAGATTTCACAGATGCATTTTTATAAAATCGGGATACACATGGTTTCTTTTGATTTAGTTCAACACCCCCTCGACATTCACCGAAATTTCACCTCAATACCCTTAGCCTTTTCGGGTACATCCATGGTCATATATTCTGCCCTTTCCCAAACATAAATCCCGTATGTAGATAATGGCCAAACTGAATAATTTGCAACCCTTGCCCCGGGGGCTGTGAGGGAACACGACATCTTCGGAGGTATAACTGTTAGAACTTTTCCGAACAAAAACGTTTTTCAAGATCTCTAACAGTGTAGAGGGGGAGCAACAAGCCAACGAAGTTTGGATGACACACCCTGATCAAACATTCATTCTTTTCCCATTGACAAATCCTACACGTAAATAATAGACAAATTGCATAATTTATAATCCTCGTCCCAGGGCTATAAGAGGAATGAGATCCTCAGAGGCGTAAGTATTAAATATTTTGACTATTTAGAATAAAATGGCTTTTTAAAAATTTTGATCAGCGTTGAGGGGAGGGGTATCTAAAAGAGCATGAGGTCAGATGGGCTGATTACCCTCTAGTCTCTTCAACGTGCCGTCTTAATACCCTCAGTCTCTCCTTAGATATTGCTGACACGTCCTTTTGACAACCAGCGTGCATAAAATGTGTTCTGATTTAGTTCAATATACCCCTCGAAATCCACCAAACTTTTACCCTAATACCTTTAGCCTGAACACACCCAAAATAAAACATTCACTCTTTTCCCAAAGACAAATCCTACATGTAAATAATGGACAAGTTACATGATTTACAATCCTCGTCTCAGGGCTGTAGGAGGAAAGGCATGCCCAGAGGCATTAGAATCAGACCTTTTAACTATTTTGAACAGAATGACTTATTAAAAATTTTGCTCATTGTTGAGGGGAGTGGCATCTAAAAGAGCAAGAGGGGAAGAGGGGCTGGCTATCCGCCGATCTCTTCTACATACCGTCTTAACACCCTCAGCCGTTCCTTAGATATTGCTTACATGCCCTTTTCACAACTAGTATGTACATACTGTGTTTTGATTTTCTTCGACATACTTCTTGACATTTTGTGCAAGTTTTACCTTAATTAAAAAATATGATCTGTGTCAATATTTTCAAAAGGGTGTAAAAGTTGGTCTGTGCTGCTAAAAACCGTTGAAAAAGTTCCCCCAATATACAAATAGCAAGCCAAACCATGGAAATTCAAATTTTGTTCCAATTCTTTAAGAATGACCCTTGGATCATAAAGGCCGTTTAATTCGAATAGATAGCTCTTTTGAAAGTACTAAAAATAACTTTAGCGTAAAGAGACATACTCCATGGAAAGATCCTCCCACGTAACCCTATCCCCCCGGCCCCCCCTAGAAAAAAAACCGCCTTAGAACGGCTGTATACTTCCGAATAGCCAATACTATATGTAGGCTAAACAATAGGCCAAGTTCATATCTTTCAGCCCATCCCCCGGGGGTTGTGAGTATATACCAAGGTACTACTTCTGGGACTTTACGTTCCTTCCGGTTTTTCTGTTAATTTTGCAGGTCATTACACTCTTTGCCACAGAATAACGCAATTTCAAAAGTTCAGCGTAACTTCAAATTTCAGTGTCTTTTTTTAGTGTTAAACCCAAACCACAGAGTATAACTTGATTGGTGATTAGGATTTGAATAAAAAAAGGGTAATTAGTAATTGGAAAATTTCTTAATGCTTTTACAATCGGAGATGTTTGATTAACCTTTTGCAAAAAAAGGGGTAATGGGATATGCGAGTATTTGCAAAAAAGGGGTAATTAATGAATGGAAATTTTTTTTAATGCTTTTACAATCGGAAGTGTTTGATTAACCTTTGCAAAAAAAAGAGGGTAATGGGATTTGCGATTTGGAGGAGATGGGATGATAGTGTACCGTATAATACACAAGTGATGTTTTGGAGCGTATTGTCAATTTAACGAGAAATGACTGAAAAGGGTTTTGAGGGTGATGGGTTGCATGGAGGGTTGAGTTGCATGAGAGTTCAGTTAAAGGGGGGCGAGTACAGTTACACGGAGGTGTAGTTAAATGGGGTCGAATTGCATGAGGGTTCAGTAGCACGAGGGTTCAGTTACATGGGGGTTCAGTTGTACAGGGTTTCGGTTATACAGGGGTTCACTTACATGGAGGGATTCAGTTGAAAGGGGGGGGGGAGATTTGCGATTTGGAGGAGATGGGATGATAGTGTACTGTATAATACGCAAGTGATATTTTGGAGCGTATTGTCAATTTAACAGGAAATGACTGAAAAGTGTTTTGAGGGAGATGGGTTGCATGGAGGGTTGAGTTGCATGAGATTTCAGTTAAAGGGGGGGGAGGGGGAGGGGGTACAGTTACACGGAGTTTTAGTTAAACGGGGTCGAGTTGCATGAGGGTTCAGTAGCACGAGGGTTCAATTGCATGGGGGGTTTAGTTGTACAGGGATTTCAGTTAAAGAATACCTCCTCGACATTAAACCTAAGGAAATTTATGTATTTGGAATCAGCGTATAAAGCCCAATCATTTTCATGTATCTATAATTATTAAAATTCTTTTTTTTAGAGTTATGGTTACTTTCGGACACACTCAAGAAGTGAAGTTATAGCAGATAATCGGAAAGTGGAAGAGTTGTAGCCTAAAACAGCCATAATTGTAATTTCGGTTCATTTAGGGTTTCATTTATTTATCGATGCTGATTTGTGGCAGTTTCATGATTGGTAGATTATTTGATGTTATTTTTGCTAATTTTTTGTTTATCATATAAGGCTATTGCGTCTTTCTGAACTTTCTGTTGGAGGCGGGGGTAAGTATTTAGTTTAAATAATTCTAGGAGGAATTGAGTTTTGTGGATGGTGTTGAAAAATGGTACGTGTTGAATATTTGGGTAAACATACGGCTAAGAAACGCTTCACTATAAATAAGGATTTTGTGTCTTTCTGAACTTTCTGTGCGAGGCGGGGATAACTATTTAGTTTAAATAATTCTAGGAGGAATTGAGTTTTGTGGCTGGTGTGGAAAAATGGTACTTGTTAAATATTCGGGTAAACATTCGACTATAATTAAGGCTATTGAGTCTTTCTGAACTTTCTGTTGGAGGGGGGGGTAAGTATTTAGTTTAAATAGTTCTAGGAGGAATTGAGTTTTGTGGATGGTGTTGAAAAATGGTAAGTGTTGAATATTTGGGTAAACATACGGCTAAGAAACGCTTCACTATAAATAAGGCTATTGTGTCTTTCTGAACTTTCTGTGCGAGGCAGGGATAACTATTAAGTATAAATAATTCTAGGAGGAATAGAGTTTTGTGGCTGGTGTGGAACAATGGTACGTGTTAACTCGTCGGGTAAACATTCGACTATAAATATGGCTATTGCGTCTTTCTGAACTTTCTGTTGGAGGCGGGGGTAAGTATTTAGTTTAAATAATTCTAGGAGGAATTGAGTTTTGTGGATGGTGTTGAAAAATGGTACGTGTTGAATATTTGGGTAAACATATGGCTAAGAAACGCTTCACTATAAATAAGGCTATCGTGTTTTTCCGAACTTTCTGTGCGAGGCAGCGATAACTATTTAGTTTAAATAATTCTAGGAGGATGAAGTATTTTTTTACTTAACAACTACATTAATAACTTCCAAGGTGATAGGACAGTATGACACAGAATTTATCAGTTACCGAGAGTTCAATAACCCCCCCCCCCCCGCAATGACTTCCCAGGGTTTTATGACTCCTCCCCACAATGAATTAAGATGGTTTTAAGGCTCATCTCACTAGTCATAACTCCGTTCAACCTTGAGCGAAGGTATAAAAGTTTGATGAAGTATTTCTCTTCTTAACAAATACATTAATATCCTTCAATATGATATGACTTTATGACACCGAATTTATAAGTTTTAAAAAATCATCTTGCGGTTTTATATTCGAATGTGCTTTTTTATTATTGTCTATGGATCTCGAAGAAATTGACTGTTATCATTGGTTAGTGAACTATAATCTGTTTGAGTATGATAAAAGCTTGTGGAGTACTACATTATGTTATATAAACAGACTGGGATTCTATGATAGAGTGATTACACCACTTAATTATACTAGTCAGGAACTGAGAAATGTCCAGGAGGAAGTCAGTGAAATTTGCAGCTTTTTCGGAGTTGAAGCGCTCTACGTAAAGGGCAATGTACCTACAGATAAAGTTTTAATTCAAAAGTGTGACCCTAGGATTCCATTTTTCAATCTAGAAGAGTTTAAGTGTCCTAAATTTGAAGGGGGCTATCACCGTCCTGAAGACGAGGTTAGGTTCTTCGCACAGTGGATACCTAAGAACATACCTGATCGTGATAAATCCATAATACATGTTAAAAACTATCCTATCTCATGGGACCAGCGTTGGTGGATTTTTAATTTTTAACTCTATTTGCTATTTTTATGTAAACATTTGTTGTTGTTTTTTTTTTTTCTCAAAAAAAAAAAAAATTTAATAAATTTAATAAAAAAATATCTTTAATCTTAAACCCTTATTTTTTATTTAGAATATTTATATTTTAAGCAGGTAACGAACTCTTTACTGAAGTAACCTCTTGGATACACAATGCAGAAACTTCATTTAAGAAACTATGAAAAAATTTTTAAGTAAGTAAGTAACAAATTCCTTCTTGAACTCACCTCTTGGATACACAATACAGAAATTTTCATTAAAGAAATTATGAAAAAATTGTAAGTAAGTAGCAAATTCTTTCTTTAATTCACCTGCTGGATAAACAAAGACATTTCGTTCAAGAAATTATGACAAAATTCTAAGTAAGTAACAAACTCTTTATTGTTTACATGACTTAGATACACGATGTAGAAATTTAATTCAAGAAATTATGAAAACATTCTCAGTAAGTAACAATTTCTTTCTTGAAGTCATCTCGTGGATACACAATATACGGAAATTTCATTCAAGAAATTTTGAAAATATTTGTAAGTAAGTAACAAACTCTTTATTGATTTCACCTCTTGGATATACAGTACAGATACTTCATTCAAGAAATTATGAAAAAATCGCAAGTAAATAACTTTTTTTTGTCTTTATAACAAACAATTTTCACTTATCTAAATGATGTATAAATTTAATTAAAGATATTATTGAAAGATTCTCAGTAAGTAACAATTTCTTTCTTGAAGTCAACTCTTGGATATGAAATACGGAAATTTTATTCAAGAAATTATGAAAAAATTATAACTAAGTAGCAAATTCTTTCTTGAATTCACCTGCTGGATAAACAAAGACATTTCGTTCAAGAAATTATGATAAAATTCTAAGTAAGTAACAAATTCTTTATTGTTTACACGACTTAGATACACGATGTAGAAATTTAATTCATGAAATTATGAAAAAATTCTCAGTAAGTGTTAAAACTATTTTAGATTTGTGTAAAGGATTTTTTCTATTTTTAAGAATAGTTTTTGTTGTTTAAGAACTATTTTCAATTTTCTTACAACTTTTTGTATTTTGCAAGAATTGTTTCTGCTTTGTAAGAATTATTTTTGGAATAAGTTTGAATTTTTTGTATGCTATAATAACTATTTGGGATGTTGTTAGAAAATTTAGTGTCTTGAAGCAAGTATTTGGTATTTTGCATCAAGTATTTTATATTCTGCTAGAACTATTGTGGATTTGTGTAAAGTATTTTTGTATTTATGACGAATAATTTTTGTTTTGTAAGAACTATATTGGATTTCTTAAAACTTTTTGTATTTTTTATGAATTATTTCTGTTTTGTAAGAACTGCTTTGGATTTTGTCTGAACTTTTATATTCTGTAAGAACTATTTTTAATGTTGTTAGAAATTTTTTGGTTTTTTAACAAGTATTTTGTATTTTGCAAGAACTATTTTTTATTCTGTTATAACTATTTTGGATTTGTCTAAAGTATTTTTGTATTTTGTAAAAACTATTTCCGGATTTTTCTGAACTTTTTGTATTCTGTAAGAACTGTTTTCGATGTTTTTGAAATTTTTGCTATTTTTGAAAAGCATTTTATATTTTGTAGTAACTATATTTTATTCTGCTAGAACTATTTTGGATTCGTTTAAAATATTTTTTCTATTTTGTAAGAATAATTTTTGTTTTGTAAGAACTATTTTAGATTTTTTAGAACTTTTTGTATTTTGTAAGAATTATTTATGTTCAGTAAAAATTATTTTTAGAATATGTTTGAACTTTTGTATTCAATTAGAACTATTTGGGATGTTGTTAGAATTTTCATATTTTGAAGCAAGTGTTTTGTATTATGTAGCAAATGTTTTTTAATCTGTGAACTTTTTTTTTTTATTCTGTTAGAACTATTTTGGATTTGTCTAAAGTATTTTTGTATTTTGTAAGAACTATTTCCGGATTTTTTCTGAACTTTTTGTATTCTGTAAGAACTGTTTTCGATGTTTTCGAAATTTTTGCTATTTTTGAAAAGCATTTTATATTTTGGAGTAACTATTTTTTATTCTGCTAGAACTATTTTGGATTCGTTTAAAATATTTTTTGTATTTTTAAGAATAATTTTTGTTTTGCAAGAAATATTATGGATTTTTAGAACTTTTGTAGTTTGTAAGAATTATTTATGTTCAGTAAAAATTATTTTTAGAATATGTTTTAACTTTTTTATTCAATTAGAAATATTTGGTATGTTTTTAGAATTTTCATATTTTGAATCAATTTTTTCATAGAGAAAACACACACACACACACACACACACACACACACACACACACACACACACACACACACACACACACACACACACACACACACACACACACACACACACACACACACACACACACACACACACACACACACACACACACACACACACACACACACACACACACACACACACACACACACACACACACACACACACACACACAGAGACAAAATCCACACAGAGATGACACACAAACACACACACACACACACACAGAGACGACACACACAAAGTGACGACTGACACATAGAGAAGACACACACACACACAGAGACGACAAGCACACACACACACACACACACACACACAGAGACGACACACACACACAGATATGACACACACACAGAGACGACATAAACAAAGAGACGACACAAACACACAGAGACGACAAACACACAGAGACGACACACATAGAGAGACGACACGCAAACAGAGACGACAAACACACAGAGACAACACACACACATATATTAAACACACAACGCGACGACACACGAACAGAGAGGACAAAACACACACAAAAGACACACACACACAGAGACGACACACACAAAGAGAGACAACACACAAATAGAGATCACAGACAAAGAGACGACACAAACACAGAGATACAACACAGACAAAGCGACGACACACGCACAGAGAGGACAAAACACACAGAAACGACACACACACCCACAGAGACGACACACACAGAGAGACCACACAGACATAGAGATGACAGACACACAGAAACAAAACACCCACAGAGACAGAGTCCACTCAAACAGAGAGAGAGACAAACACACACGGAGACAACACACACACACAGATACGAAACACCCACAGAGAGGACACATGCACAGAGACGACACACACACACACAGAGTCCACTCAAACAGAGAGAGGACAAACACACAGAGACGACAGACACAAAGAGACAAATCACTTGCCTTTCCTTGGCACCTTTCCAAACGAGCGGGGATTCCCCACTGATTCCTACACATTGCAAAAAAGTGACCAGCATTAAAACTCCACGTTTTCAACCAGACTGTTTTATTGACCCCACCCACCCCCCGAGTCATAGTGAGAGAGAAATCAAAAAAGCGGGGGTGAATCTAGGTACACTTCGAGGGCCGTCCCACTCTAAGTGACCCTATATTAACCCCAACTTTTTGGATATCTCTCTCACTATGACCCTGTTTGTGTGTCGTGTCAAAAACCAGTCTGGTTGAAAACGTGGAGTTTTCATGCTGGTCACTTTTTTGCAATGTGTAGGAATCAGTGGGGAATCCCCGCTCGTTTGGAAAGGTGCCAAGGAAAGGCAAGTGATTCGTCTCTTTGTGTCTGTCGTCTCTCTGTGTTTGTCCTCTCTCTGTTTGAGTGGACTCTGTGTATCTGTGTGTCGTCTCTGTGCATGTGTCCTCTCTGTGGGTGTTTCGTATCTGTGTGTGTGTGTGGTCTCCGTGTGTGTTTGTGTCATCTCTCTGTTTGAGTGGACTCTGTCTCTGTGGGTGTTTTGTATCTGTGTGTCTGTCATCTCTTTGTCTGTGTTGTCTCTCTGTGTGTGTCGTCTCTGTGTGTGTGTGTGTGTTGTGTGTGTGTTTTGTCCTCTCTGTGAGTGTGTCGTCTCTTTGTGTGTTTTTTATATATTTGTGTGTTTAGTATCTGTGTATGTCATATATATTTCTGTGTTGTCTCTATGTGTGTGTGTCGTCTGTGTGTGTGTGTGTCGTTTCTGTGTGTTTTGTCCTCTCTGTGAGTGTGTCGTCGCTTTGTGTGTTTCATATCTGTGTGTGTGTGTTGTATCTGTGTGTGTGTAGTCTCTGTGTGAGTGTCGTCTCTCTATGTGTGTCGTCTCTGTGTGTGTGTCGTCTCTGTGTGTATGTGTCGTCTCTCTGTGTAAGTCGTCTCTTTGAGTGTGTCATCTCTGTGTGTGTGTGTCGTCTCTGTGTGTGTGTGTGTGTGTGTGTGTGCTTGTGGTCTCTGTGTGTGTGTGTGTGTTCTCTCTGTGTTAGTCTTCTCTTTGTGTGTGTCGTCTCTGTGTGTGTGTGTGTGTGTGTGTGTCATCTCTGTGTGGATGTTGTCTCTCTGTGTGTGTGTGTGTGTGTGTGTGTGTGTGTGTGTGTGTGTGTGTTTGTGTGTGTGTGTGTGTGTGTGTGTGTGTGTGTGTGTGTGTGTGTGTGTGTGTGTGTGTGTGTGTGTGTGTGTGTGTGTGTGTGTGTGTGTGTGTGTGTGTGTGTGTGTGTGTGTGTGTGTGTGTGTGTGTGTGTGTGTGTGTGTGTGTGTGTGTGTGTGTGTGTGTGTGTGTGTGTGTGTGTGTGTGTGTGTGTGTGTGTGTGTGTGTGTGTGTGTGTGTGTGTGTGTGTGTGTGTGTGTGTGTGTGTGTGTGTGTGTGTGTGTGTGTGTGTGTGTGTGTGTGTGTGTGTGTGTGTGTGTGTGTGTGTGTGTGTGTGTGTGTGTGTGTGTGTGTGTGTGTGTGTGTGTGTGTGTGTGTGTGTGTGTGTGTGTGTGTGTGTGTGTGTGTGTGTGTGTGTGTGTGTGTGTGTGTGTGTGTGTGTGTGTGTGTGTGTTTGTCTCTATGAAACATTTGCTTCAAAATATGAAAATTCTAACAACATCCCAAATAGTTCTAATTGAATACTAAAGTTCAAACAAATTATAAAAATAATTTTTACTGAACATAAATAATTCTTGCAAAATACAAGAAGCTCTAAACAATCCAAAATACTTCTTACAAAACAAAAATTATTCTTAAAAAATGGAAAAAATATTTAAAACGAATCCAAAATAGTTCTAGCAGAATAAAAAATAGTTACTACAAAATATAAAATGCTTTTCAAAAATAGCAAAAATTTCGAAAACATCGAAAACAGTTCTTACAGAATACAAAAAGTTCAGAAAAATCCTGAAATAGTTATTACAAAATGCAAAAATACTTTAGACAAATCCAAAATAGTTCTAACAGAATAAAAAAAATAGTTCACAGATTAAAAAACATTTGCTACATAATACAAAACACTTGCTTCAAAATATGAAAATTCTAACAACATCTCAAATAGTTCTAATTGAATACAAAAGTTCAAACATATTCTAAAAATAATTTTTACTGAACATAAATAATTCTTACAAAATACAAGAAGTTCTAAAAAATCTAAAATAGTTCTTACAAAACAAAAATTATTCTTACAAAATAGAAAAAATATTTTAAACGAATCCAAAATAGTTTTAGCAGAATAAAATATAGTTACTACAAAATATAAAATGCTTTTCAAAAATAGCAAAAATTTCGAAAACATCGAAAACAGTTCTTACAAAATACAAAAAGTTCAGAAAAATCCGGAAATAGTTCTTACAAAATACAAAAATACTTTAGACAAATCCAAAATAGTTCTAACAGAATAAAAAATAGTTCTTGCAAAATACAAAATACTTGTTACAAAACCAAAAGATTTCTAACAACGTTAAAAATAGTTCTTAAAGAATATAAGAGTTCAGACAAAATCCAAAGCAGTTCTTACAAAACAGAAATAATTCTTAAAAAATACAAAAAGTTTTAAGAAATCCAAAATAATTCTTACAAAACAAAAATTATTTGTAATAAATACAAAAATACTTTACACAAATCCACAATAGTTCTAACAGAATATAAAATACTTGATGCAAAATAACAAATACTTGCTTCAATACACTAAATTTCTAACAACATCCAAAATAGTTATTATAGCATACAAAAAATTCAAACTTATTCCAAAAATAATTCTTACAAAGCAGAAACATTTCTTGCAAAATACAAAAGTTGTAAGAAAATTGAAAATAGTTCTTAAACAACAAAAACTATTCTTAAAAATAGAAAAAATCCTTTACACAAATCCAAAATAGTTTTAACACTTACTGAGAATTTTTTCATAATTTCATGAATTAAATTTCTACATCGTGTATCTAAGTCGTGTAAACAATAAAGAATTTGTTACTTACTTAGAATTTTGTCATAATTTCTTGAACGAAATGTCTTTGTTTATCCAGCAGGTGAATTCAAGAAAGAATTTGCTACTTACTTACAATTTTTTCATAATTTCTTGAATAAAATTTCATTATTGCGTATTCAAGAGTTGACTTCAAGAAAGAAACTGTTAATTACTGAGAATTTTTTCATAGTATCTTTAATTAAATGTCTACATCCGATAGCTAAGTTAAAATTGTTTGTGATAAAGAGAAAAAAAAAAGTTACTTACTTGCTATTTTTTCTCAATTTCTTTAATGAAGTATATTTACTGTATATAAATTAGGTGGAGTCAATAAAGAGTTTGTAACTTACAAAAAAATATTTTCAGAATTTCTTGAATGAAATTTCAGTATATTGTGTATCCACGAGATGACTTCAAGAAAGAAATTGTTACTTACTGAGAATTTTTTCATAATTTCTTGAATTAAATTTCTACATCGTGTATCTAAGTCATGTAAACAATAAAGAGTTTGTTACTTACTTAGAATTTTGTCATAATTTCTTGAACCAAATGTCTTTGTTTATCCAGCAGGTGAATTCAAGAAAGAATTTGCTACTTACTTACAATTTTTTCATAATTTCTTTAATGAAAATTTCTGTATTGTGTATCCAAGAGGTGAGTTCAAGAAGGAATTTGTTACTTACTTACTTACAATTTGTTTAATAGTTTCTTAAATGAAGTTTCTGCATTGTGTATCCAAGAGGTGACTTCAGGAAAGAGTTTGTTACTTGCTTACAATAGAACTATTCTAAATAACAAAGAAGGGGTTAAGCTTAAATATATTTATTGATTAAATTTATTAAAATATTTTTTTTTTTATAAAAAAAAAACAACAACAAATGTTTACATAAAAATAGCACTTAGAGTTCACTCTTAAACATCCACAAACGATGGTCCCATGATATAGAATAGTTTTTAACATGTCTTATGGATTTATCACGATCAGGTATGTTCTTAGGTATCCACTGTGCGAAGAACCTAACCTCGTCTTCAGGACGGTGATAGCCCCCTTCAAATTTAGGACACGTAAACTCTTCTAGATTGAAAAGTGGAATCCTAGGGTCACACTTTTGAATTAAAACTTTATCTGTAGGTACATTGCCCTTTACGTAGAGCGCTTCAACTCCGAAAAAGCTGCAAATTTCACTGACTTCCTCCTGGACATTTCTCAGTTCCTGACCAGTATTATTAAGTGGTGTAATCACTCTATCGTAGAATCCCAGTCTGTTTATATAACGTGATGTAGTACTCCACAAGCTTTTATCATACTCAAACAGATTATAGTTCACTAACCAATGATAACAGTCGATTTCTTCGAGATCCATAGACAATAATAAAAAAGCACATTCGAATATAACACCGCAAGATGATTTTTTCAAACTGATAAATTTTGTGTCATACAGTCCTATCATCTTGGAGGCTATTAATGTAGTTGTTAAGCAGAGAAATACTTCATCAAACTTTTATAAATTAGATCAAGTTTGAACGGAGTTATGACTAGTTAGATGAGCCTTAAAACCATCTGAATTCATTGTGGGGAGGAGTCATAAAACCCTTGGAAGTCATTGCGGGGGGGGGGGGGGTTATTGAACTCTCGGTAACTGATAAATTATGTGTCATACTGTCCTATCACCTTGGAAGTTATTAATGTAGTTGTTAAGTAAAAAAATACTTCATCCTCCTAGAATTATTTAAACTAAATAGTTATCGCTGCCTCGCACAGAAAGTTCGGAAAAACACAATAGCCTTATTTATAGTGAAGCGTTTCTTAGTCGTATGTTTACCCAAATAATCAACACGTACCATTTTTCAACACCATCCACAAAACTCAATTCCTCCTAGAATTATTTAAACTAAATACTGACCCCCGCCTCCACGCGAAACTTCATAAAGACGCCAGCGCCATATTTATAGTCGAATGTTTACCCGAATATTTAACAAGTACCATTTTTCCACACCAGCCACAAAACTCAATTCCTCCTAGAATTATTTAAACTAAATAGTTATCCCTGCCTCGCACAGAAAGTTCAGAAAGACACAATAGCCTTATTTATAGTGAAGCGTTTCTTAGCCGTATGTTTACCCAACTATTCAACACTTACCATTTTTCAACACCATCAACAAAACTCAATTCCTCCTAGAACTATTTAAACTAAATACTTACCCCCGCCTCCAAGAGAAAGTTCAGAAAGACGCAATAGCCTTATTTATAGTCGAATGTTTACCCGAATATTTAACAAGTACCATTTTTCCACACCAGCCACAAAACTCAATTCCTCCTAGAATTATTTAAACTAAATAGTTATCCCTGCCTCGCACAGAAAGTTCAGAAAGACACAATATC